>NC_134483.1:83375504-83487678 GCF_040206685.1 Ascaphus truei
GACTGACTGGGGGGGGGTGACTGACTGGGGGGGGGGTGACTGACTGGGGGGGGTGACTGACAGGGGGGGTGACTGACTGGGGGAGTGGTGACTGATTGGGGGAGTGGTGACTGATTGGGGGGGTGGTGACTGATTGGGGGGGTACCTCTGGTGTCACACACATGCTCCCATACACACATACACTTGCTCCCATACACATACACACATACACTTGCTCCCATACACATACACACATACACTTGCTCCCATACACATACACACATACACATGCTCCCATACACATACACTTGGTCCCATACACATACACACATACACTTGCTCCCATACACATACACACATACACTTGCTCCCATACACATACACACATACACTTGCTCCCATACACATACACACATACACATGCTCCCATACACATACACTTGCTCCCATACACATATACACATACACATGCTCCCATACACCTACACTTGCTCCCATACACATACACACATACGTTGGAGGGGGTACCCGGGCGCTATCTCTGTAGAGCTATGTCAGATATGCGGAAATATAAAAAAGCTGAGTATGATACTGCCTGAGTGTCATTTTCAAGTGATGTCCTCCTGTGACTCGGAACCCCAGCAGGATCTATCCAGGACCCTTGTAAGCAATGAATACAGAAAGGATGGGGGAGCACAGTTGTTTGAAACAGGCAGTGTAATGAGTCTAGTAATTAACCCTAAAATAGAGCGGTTATACCCTGAGCGAACGTAATAGCTCAGGTGGCAGATGTCCAATTGAAAGGGTGAATATACATAAATGTGTATATGTGGGTGAGAAGGTAAAAATGGTAATATATAACTTACACGGCCTTGTGTAAGCTCAGTCTCATCAAGGTTTCTTTGGGGATCCCGTGATCTTGCAATGATCCTTTTCTCTCCGCGATGTGAGTTCTTCTTCTTGATGTATGTCCTTATTGCTTCGTGGTTCAGTGTTTCCACTCCAGGGGGATTTCCTCTCATATAAACAAAAGAGAGGATAGGGTTAAGGCATATGTATATAGATGCGTCAATGGGGGGGAGGATAGGGTATTGATAAATCACTAAAATAAAATTGTATGATCTAACACTCACACGGGCCAAAGATAGGTTATAGCATAAACAAATGACACTATGGTCTGGAGGGTAAAATCTAATTTTAATAAAAAACAAGAAAATATAATATAAAAACAGAAACCAAAGGCTTCTGTGGGGAAGTAAAAGCAAAGGGGGGCAGTGCGGTGTATAGTGGTAGGGGATCTCGCCTTCCGCGTCCGGATGGAGAGCTACAACTGCACCTCTGCCTCCTCTGTGGTGTGCTGTGAAGTGTCCCAGATGAAAAAAGAGCAACGCGGTGCAGTTGTAGCTCTCCAGTCAGTCACACCAGGAATAGAAGTACAAAGAAACCGCTAGGAGTGTGTACTCACACTGGCCCGTGTGAGTATTGTGATATTATATTCTTTATCATTGTCCCCACCCCTTCATCACCACCTGTTACCAATTGGGTAATATCCCTAAAAGGGCAGGAACAAGACACCAAGACAGGACCACACTCACATTGGCCCGTGTGAGTGTTAGATCATACAATTTTATTTTAGTGGTTTATCAATACCCTATCCTCCCCCCCATTGACGCCTCTATATACATATGCCTTAACCCTATCCTCTCTTTTGTTTCTATGAGAGGAAATCCCCCTGGAGTGGAAACACTGAACCACGAAGCAATAAGGACATACATCAAGAAGAAGAACTCACATCGCGGAGAGAAAAGGATCATTGCAAGATCACGGGATCCCCAAAGAAACCTTGATGAGACTGAGCTTACACAAGGCCGTGTAAGTTATATATTACCATTTTTACCTTCTCACCCACATATACACATTTATGTATATTCACCCTTTCAATTGGACATCTGCCACCTGAGCTATTACGTTCGCTCAGGGTATAACCGCTCTATTTTAGTGTTAATTACTAGACTCATTACACTGCCTGTTTCCCACAACTGTGCTCCCCCATCCTTTCTACATATACACATACACTTGCTCCCATACACATACACTTGCTCCCATACACTTGCTCACACACACACACACACACACACACGGGGGGGGAGGAAAGGCCACGACCAGCACCACCACCACGCTCCTCCCCCACCCACCGCTCGTGGGGGGGGGCAGGCCGACACCCCTCCCCCATACCTCACGCGGGCATATTGGAAGCTTTGGGGAGGCAGGGTGGGTGGGAGGCACGTGGCGAGGTATCCCCCAGGGGACAGTCAGCCCCGCAGTGGCCGCCACTACCCTGCTCCCCTCGCCGGCATGTCTTCACAGTGCGCGGCCAAGCAGCTTTGCAGACTGCTTCTTCCCCCCAGCCCGCGGCGGCATGAAGCTAGCAGGCAGGGAGGCGGCAGGGTAGGTGGGAGTCACGTGGTGATGGCCGAGTCCCCCCCCCGCACGCCAACCCGGGCTGCCAGCAGTGGGGACCTCCCGCCCGGGGCAGCGTTCAGTGGAACGAGGGGGAAGGGGACAGGAGCAGGGGACAGGCGGAGGGGAAGGGGACAGGAGCAGGGGACAGGCGGAGGGGAAGGGGACAGGAGGAGGGGAAGGGGACAGGAGCAGGGGAATGGAGGAGGGGAAGCGGACAGGAGCAGAAGAAGGGGACAGGAGGAGGGGAAGGGGACAGGAGCAGGGGACGGGGACAGGAGGAGGGGACAGGAGAGCTGCTGCGGTGGGGAGTAGGGATCCATGTAGGGACCAGGGGGATCGCAGGGAAGGAGCAGAGGGGCCGCAGCATGGCGAGTACTTACTCTTGATGTCCGGGCAGAAAGAATGGCCGCTCGTTGGGGGCGGGCTCATATAGGGCCTGGCCGCGCGCCCACAAATCCTGGGAGCGCGCGCCAAACAGCAGTCAGGTAGGGAGTTTTTTTTTTTTTTTTTTTTTTTTAAGCTCGAGCAGGGAATTTCAGCGCGAACGGGGGAAATTTAAAAAAAAAACATGTGTGCTGCTTGGGCCAATGTTTACTCGCCTGGGGGTTAAATCCACCCGCCCGGGCGAGTAAATGTATAGGATTGTCGAACACTGTATATATATATATATATAGATAGATAGATAGATAGATACATAGATAGATACATAGATAGATAGATAATAGATATATATATATATATATCTATATATAGCCATGTATTAAAAATGGTATACAGTTCTCTCTCATGCTGGCAGTAAGCCTGGTAAGTATACAGGATTGCGAGCATCAATCAGGGAGGTTTGCCCTCACACCCTGGTGAGGTGTCATATGTAGTGGTATACACAGGTGAAGAAAATTCTTAACCCTATAGGTGCTCAGTAGAGAGTAGCGGGTGGTGCTGTAAGCCTTAAAGAGATAGTCATATTGAAATCTACCACACGGCTGTATAGAAACAGCTTGAATATATGACCTGATGTCTCTCCCAGTGGCTGGCTCAGAAAGAGCTCCAAAACGCCGAGATAGAAAGACTCACGGTTGATGAGTGTGTGGTATGAAGGATGAAATGATGATGCTCCTCTGTGCCTTCAATCCGTAGCAGCGTACCCCGAAGTGATGGTCCTGGCATCCGTAAGGAGCGTGGATGCATTCGCCGCCAACCCTCCTGCACCAAGCTGGTCGCAGGGGGCGGTCACGTGACCGGCGGCTCAGGCGTCGCAGCAGGATGACGAGGAGAGACGTGGAATCAGCGTCTAGGCGTAGCACCAGCCCGGCGTGCCTGCGGTGTTAGTAGACAGAGAAAATCTTCCCCCAACGGGACAGGTAGACAGCAGCACAGCAATAGAAGGAGAGAGGCTGGGTTGAGTTAAAAATAGACTTTAATCAGACATCGTGCTGACAGGTCCTTGATGCATTTCGGTCCGTAGGACCTTTATCAAAGAGTGACCTGGCAGCTAAAAAGACCCTCCTTAAATAGTGTGTGCAAACTGGTACACCTGTCTAAACACCCCAATCAGGTGGACAGCAGGTTACCTGATTGACAGAATCACCACAAGGAACACAAAGGTTAAAAATACAATACAATAGCATGACAGGAATAGGCACATCAAATTTCATGCAATAAACAATAACATACAGTATAACTGCATATACAAGCATAGATGTCAATGTAAGATATTATAAGTAATTAGATCTGTCATACAATTCACTTGTCAAATGCATAATTAAAAACAAAGCACGTGTTGAAAATACGTCTATAGCAGGTACAAATATAATGTTGAATACACCAAAAAGCAAATGGATAAGAGAGAGAAGGAAAAAAGGGGGGAGGGAAAGGAAGGGGAAGGGGAGGGGGGGGGAGACAGGGGGGGGGAGGGGGGGAGCAGGGGAGAAGGAGGGGGAGGGGGATGGGGGAGGAAAAGAGGAGGGGGGGGAGGGGTGGGGAAGGGGAGGAAAGGGGGGGGAGGGGGGGGAGAGGAGGAAGGGGGGGGGGAAAGCAAGGAGGCGAACAGTGAAGACCAGAAACAATCCTTAAACATCTAGGAAATGTTTTAATTCCCATTCAATATTTAGCCCATGGGGTTGTAGTGTGTTGAGACAAAAAATCCATGACATTTCTTTTCTATTAAGACTATTAAGCCTATTGCCTCCTCTAGCATGAATGGGAATATGCTCTACTCCATGGAATTTAAAGTTTTTTAGTCCCCCTTTCGGACATGTACAGAAATGTTTCGATACTGGATGGAGTAGGTCTTTTTGGTAATGAGTCTCAAATGTTCAGAGATTCTGATATGTAAGGGTCTGATTGTTCTGCCAACATACTTGCTGTTGCAACCACAAATGATGACGTAAATAACATAACTTGTATGGCAGTTAATGAATGTATTTATCCTGTGTTTTCTCTTGGGAAAAATGGTTTGTATGCGCTTCATGGGTAATGCATATTTGCAACATTTACAAAGGCCACATTTGTGGAAACCTTTAGGTATGTTCTGTAGGTGAGATAGTTTGGCAGACTGAAAAAGGCTCTTAGATATACTTGAGGCAAGTGTGTTAGCTTTCTTAAAGGCGAATTTAGGTCCAGAGCTAGTGTAAGCTCTTAGGTCTGGATCTAGTTTGAGAACTTCCCAATGTTTAGATACTATTTTCTGATTTGGGATGCTTGCTTACTATATTTTGTAATAAACAATGGATTGTTTGTAAATTCCTGTTCTTTATGTTGTGTCTTATGTTTAATCAGAATATCACGGTCTGAGAGATTGGCGTTCTCAAATGCCAGACTGACGTCCTTATCACAATATCCCCTAGACAAAAACTTAGTCTTTAATGTTTCGGAGTGCATCAAGAAAGTGTCTTGATCGGAACAAATGCGTTTATACCGCAGAAATTAGCCCTTTGGTATACCTCGAATAAGTGTCTTGGGGTGACTGCTGGTCGCGTGTAGATAGGGATTCTTAGCATGAGGTTTAGTATAGATATCCGTTTGGATACCTGAGATGGGGTCACCATGGATTGTCACATCTAGATAGTTAATAATATTGGTGTCTGTTAGAAAGGTGAATTGAAGATTGATATCATTACAACTAACGTAATCAAAAAAATTGTTAAAAGTGGATAGATCCCCATCCCAAATGAAAATCAGATCGTCGATAAATCTTTTATAAAACACAATATGTGAACGAAATGGATTAGTGCTACTATAGATATAAGTGAGTTCCCATAAGCCCATAAAAAGATTAGCATATGAGGGTGCAAAGGAAGTCCCCATAGCGGTGCCCTGTTTTTGAAGAAAATATTGTGAATCAAACAAAAAATAGTTGTGAGTTAATAGAAATAAAATAGAATCATTAATAAAAGTGATTTGTGCTGGTGAAAGTGTTGAAGATTCAAGGTAGTGAAAAATGGCCCGAAGACCGTGCTCGTGTTTAATGATAGTGTATAGAGATGTGACATCCATGGTGACCCATCTGTATCCTGTTTTCCATTCAATATTTAGTAAGGCCCTCAACAGGGCCGTCGTATCTTCAATGAATGACGGTAATTTGCGTACAATGGGTTGCAGAAATTTGTCTACATAACGTGAAACACCATCTCCCAAAGATCCAATACTGGCGACAATAGGTCGACCAGGAGGATGGTATAGTGATTTATGGATCTTTGGGAGATGGTGGAACACTGGTACAATTGGAAATTCACACCTCAAAAAATCCCTTTCTTTCTTACTCAGTACATATAATGCATCACCTAGTTCTAGGAGTCTATTTTTAACTCAACCCAGCCTCTCTCCTTCTGTTGCTGTGCTGCTGTCTACCTGTCCCGTTGGGGGAAGATTTTCTCAGGTGTCATATGTACATGAGGGGAGTGGTAACAGACCTTGTGTCCATTGTTAGTGACAAAGGAGGTGGAGCCATTTCCTGGGTATATAAGGCACAGCACTGCCCAAAAGTTAGTGTTCAGCATGTATGCAAGTTTATGTTCAAGGTCAAGGATAATCTAACGTGATTCTGCAGCAAATAGCCTGACCTGCAGCAGAAGGCTGGCAGGGCCTACACTGTGTCCAGGGACCTGGCACAGGTAGTGATCTCCCTGAGGGGAGAGGTGATCCAACTCCATTGGGAGGGCAGATAAATCTTCAGAAAGGAGAGCACAGAAGATGAGCGGCTGAGCTGTTGCTGCGAGGGGCAGTCTGCCCATACCATCATCAATAAAGATGCCCTGTTTCACGACAACCCCACTGTGTGAGTGTGAAGTTACTCCACAGCGGAAGGCACCACCAAGAAGGAGTTCCTCATCAGTACCATCTCCTTGCGGACACAGAGATCCTAATGAGGTGGAGGCGCTGCACTGTATGTAGGTAGGACTCTAGCACACTACCTCAGCTGCCTGTCTGGGTTGACATTCCCCATATACCATCATGCGGGAGACTCAGGAGTCCTGTTGCCAACAGGTGCACCACCAAACACGACCATGTAATTGGGACTGGTTAGACCACAGGGGCCAATGTGAGATTGGGTGGGTCAGTCAGGTCAGAAAATCCATTACACACACATATATATATATATATATATGTGTATATACAGTGCTCGACGAACACCGGTCGCCCACTCGCCAGGTTCGCTTTTGGCTGGTGGCAAGTTACATTTCCCCTGCTCTGCAGAAAAAAATCCCTCTAGCTGATTGGCTGATTTTTTTTTTTGGCGCTGAGCAGTCAGGCCGCCCTTCCTTCTCTGCTGGGGTAAGTAATGGGGGGGGATGGTGTGTTGCCGCTGCTGCTGCACGCGCGGTGTCCCCCGCTCATGCCCCCGGTCCCTGTGGCTGGCTGTCCGAATGGGGCGGGAGATGGTAGCGGGGGGTGTTCCTTCCCCCCCGGTCCCCGGCACTCTGTTGGCTGCCCACCCGGGTTGGGAGATGGTAGCGGGGGTGTTCTTTCCCTGTCCCCCATTCCCCCCTGGCACAGGCACTCCCTTGGTTGCTCGTGGGGGCGGGAGATGGCCACGGGGGGAGCGGGGCAGTGGAGGTGGTGCGCGGTCGTGTCTGGCTGGCGCCTGGTGGGGAGCCGCCTACTCAGTCACCGGCCTTTCCTCTCTTCTCTCTCCCTCCTCCCCCCGTCCCATCCAGTGTGTGTGTGCGTATGGGAGAGATAGTGTGTGTGTGTGTGTGTGTGTGTGTGTGTGTGTGTGTGTGTATGGGAGAGAGAGACTGTGTGAATGGGAGAGAGAGAGTGTGTGTAGGGGGGAGAGAGAGTGTGTGTGTATGGGAGAGAGAGAGTGTGTGTGTGCAGGACACCAGAAGTACCCACCAATCAATCACCCCCCTCCCAATCACCCAGTCAGTCACCCCCCCAACCCAATCACCCATTCAGTCACCCCCCCAGTCACCCAGTCAATCCCCCCACCCCCAGCCAGTCACCCAGTCAGGCACCCCACCCCCACCCAGTCACCCCCCACCCAGTCATGCCCCCACCCAGTCACTCAGTCAGTCACCCCCCCACACAGTCACCCCCACCAGTCAATCACCCCATCCCAACCCAGTCAGTCACCCCCTCCCCACCCAGTCACCCCCTCCCCAACAAGTCACCCCCCTCCCCATCACCCCCCAGTCAGTCATTCACCCCCTAGTCAGTCACCCCTCCCAGTTAGTCAGTTACCCCCCAGTCAGTCACTCCCCCAGTCAGTCAGTCACCCGCTTTCTCCCACTCTGTCACTCTCCCACTCTGTCACTCTCCCACTCTGTCACTCTCCCACTCTGTCACTCTCCCACTCTGTTACTCTCCCACCCACTCTCACCCTCTCTGTCTCTCACCCTCTGTCTCTCTCACCCTCTCCCTCTCTCACCCTCTCTGTCACTCACCCTCTCTGTCTCTCACCCTCTCACCCTCTCTGTCTCTCATCCTCTCTGTCTCTCACCCTCTCACTCCCTCTGTCTCACACCCTCTCACCCTCTCTGTCTCTTACCCTCTCACCCTCTCTGTCTCTTACCCTCTCTGTCTCGCTGTCTCTCACCCTCTCTGTCTCTCTGTCTCTCACCCTTTCTGTCTCTTTGTCTCTCACCCTCTCTGTCTCTTTGTCTCTCACCCTCTCTGTCTCTCACCCTTTCTGTCTCTGACCCTCTCTGTCTCTGACCCTCTCACCCTCTCAGTCTCTCACCCTCTCTGTCCCTCACTCACTCTGTCTCTCACCCACTCTGTATCTCACCCACTCTGTCTCTCACCCTCTCTGTCCTTCACCCTCTCTGTCTCTCACCCTCTCTGTCTCTCACCCTCTCTGTCTCTCTCTGTCTCTCTGTCTCTCTGTCTCTGTCTGTCTTTCTCTCTCTCTGTCTGTCTCTGTCTGCCTGTCTCTGTCTGCCTCTCTCTGTCTGCCTCTCTCTGTCTGCCTCTCTCTCTCTCTCTCTCTGTCTCTCTCTCTCTATGTCTCTCTCTGTCTCTGTCTCTCTCTCTGTCTCTCTCTCTCTCTCTCTCTGTCTCTCTCTCTCTATGTCTCTCTCTGTCTCTGTCTCTCTCACTGTCTCTCTCTCTCGGTATCTCTGTCTCTCTCTCTGTTTCTCTCTCTGTCTCTCTCTCTGTCTCTCTGTCTCTGTCTCTGTCTCTCTCTGTCTCTCTCTGTCTCTCTGTCTCTCTGTCTCTGTCTGTCTTTCTCTCTGTCTGTCTCTGTCTGCCTGTCTCTGTCTGCCTGTCTCTGTCTGCCTGTCTCTGTCTGCCTCTCTCTGTCCCTGTCTCTCTCTCTCTCTCTCTCTCTCTCTCTCTCTCTCTCTCTCTGTCTCTGTCTCTGTCTCTGTCTCTCTCTCTGTCTCTCTCTCTGTCTCTCTCTCTGTCTCTCTCTCTGTCTTTCTGTCTCTCTCTCTGTCTCTCTCTCTGTCTCTCTGTCTCTATGTCTCTCTCACTGTCTCTCTCTCTCGGTATCTCTGTCTCTCTGTCTCTGTCTCTGTCTCTGTCTCTCTCTCTCTCTCTCTCTCTCTCTCTCTCTCTCTCTCTCTCTCTCTCTCTCTCTCTCTCTCCCTCTCTCTGTCTCTCTGTCTCTCTCTCTCTCTGTCTCTCTCCTACACTCTGGATCTGGATATCTTATTTACCCTATATATCTTTACTGCCCTATACCTACAGTACACCAAAATAACCTATACTACTTTCTTCCAGATCTGACTCTCAAGCTTCACACTGGAGACATCAGAATCCCCCCTAACCCAGAAGACAGGTAGGGAACACCTCCCCTCCAATGTATAACATTGCGAGAATGAGGGTACTTGGACATTAAGGGACTGTGGATCAGGTAAGATCTAGGCGGGATTGCTGCTTTAGATATTGTGAAGTGGGGCCATCGAGACACTGGTTAAGGGGTGCAGGAAACTATACACACACACACGTAACAAGGACGAATTGTAGTAAAGTATAAATGTAATACAATAAATAAACATGTCAAAAACGAATGTTGTTCTTAGTTCTTACTAGGAATTTATTCAATTTTTTTTATAGCAGGGCTGGGGGCGGGGCTAGGTTTGGGGCTATGGGCGGGGCTAGTGGCGAGTAGATTTTTTGGTTCGGCGAATAGATTTGTGGGTGGTTTGTCAAGCACCGTATATATATATATATATTAACAGTGGTTGACAAATCACCAAAAAATCTACTCGCCACACAAAAAAATCTACTCGCCACCTAGTACCAAACGTGTGCTGCTTGGGCCAATATTTACTCGCCCGGGGGTTAATTCCACTCG
Organism: Ascaphus truei; assembly: GCF_040206685.1. Lineage (NCBI taxonomy): Eukaryota > Metazoa > Chordata > Amphibia > Anura > Ascaphidae > Ascaphus > Ascaphus truei. The sequence continues at coordinate 83,385,694 of NC_134483.1, forward strand.
CCCGGGGCGAGCAAATGTATAGGTTTGTCGAACACTGTATATATATATATATATATATATATACACATATATATATATAAATAGAACATAGAAGTCAGCCGGCAGCTCCACTGATAAATCATTAAAGGTAGGTGCTAATCCCATAACTAATAATAAGATATACGATACCGTTGTTACGCAAAATCAAAGGGCAGCACTCAGGTAAGTAGGTAAGCAAGTTTGTATTTAGAACATTGACACAACAAACCGACGTTTCGGTCCCCCAAAGGGACCTTTCTCAAGGTGGTGCCCCATACATACACATATAAATAAAAATATATATATGTGTGTGTGTGTGCGTGTGTATATGTATATGTACGCATGTGTATATATGTATATATACTGTATATGTATGCATACTCACAAAAATCACACACACCGGTGATGTGGGTGTACAGCAGAGGAATAAATGTAAATGTAAAAATAAATCATATCAAGTGTTCATAAGTAAAAATGGCATTATTAAATCCTGAGAATTCATTACAATAGTCTGCATAGATTTTCTGCACAGCAAAAAATGTAATGATGTGAGTAATAATCCATTTGTCTTCTAAAGGGCAAAAAGGGTGAAATTCCTGGAACTGAAAATGACATAAGTATTCAGTGGCTCCATTAGCAGATTCAGAGACGTGGATGCATTAAATGGGGAATTTATGATAAAGAGAAAACCAAGACAATTTAGTCATGGTATTGGTGAACTTATTGGTAAGCTGAAGTGATTTTGAGTATCATTGATTGCTCCTTTTTTATTCTTTTCACACATAATGGGATGCCTTTAATTAAAGATAAGGTATTTCAAACTTTTTTTAAACTAAGCATATGTTATGGTAAAAAAAAACTGCAAACTGAGATTTTTTCAATGTGTTCAAATCCATTGCCAATGTATAATTTCCAGTTTTTGGGTCATGGTGTCTATATACTGTATGTGCCTACTTTGAAAAGACTAACAATCTATATGTATATACTGTGATAGGCCGTAAAGGAAGTAAAGTAAAAAGGATGGAAATGGTTAACATTTAAACCTGGGGAGCGCAAACTTTTGTTGCTGCGCCCCCCTGCCTGCTGTCCTACATTCTCGCGCTCCCCCATTACCCCGGTGCGGCGTGAAATGACCCCGCAGGGTCGTGTGACGTCACACCACGTGACCCACTGCGTCATTTGACGTCACGTTCCCATGGCAACGAGGCGTCATTTGACGTTGTGTTGCCATGGTGACGCATCCTGAAGCCGGCTGAAACTCAGTAAGTAGAGGTTGCAGAGGCCTCGCGTGGTCCGGCATTTAATTTAAATTTAGGGAAGATCGTGGAACCTCTGCAACCACCCGCACCCTCCCAAAAAAATCTCATGCCCCCCAGTTTGCACACCCCTGATTTAAAGTATACCAGTATTATCAATCTGACTATGACTATATCAGATTCCAATCTAGTCCTTCTTTTGTAACCCTAACACAATGGCATCCTCATTCTCCAAAATAAAATAAAAAAACAAGAAGGAGCGCAACGAAGGAACTGGTAAGTCAAAAGTAATTTATAACTAGCAAAATATAAAAAACTCACATCAAGTAAAAGATACATCGGCACACTCACTGAAAACATTCCACAATGCATAGTGTCTGGCTACAAATGTTCCGACCTCCTCGCAATTAACGTCCCAATGAAAGGCACAGCAGCACAGTGGAATATCAGCCTCTAACAGGACACTGGGAGGGTTATTTATCATGGTCTCAAGAGTACGAGTACAAAACTACAGGTGCAAAAGACCCCACCAGAGATTTACTTATGGGATAGATATAATTGATTTCAATAGTAAATATAAATACTGTATATATGTTTTTTTTTTACTTTTCTAAACTTGAACAGATAAAGCTTAGTTAAGGAAGTGGAGAACCAGAAAACTAACTCAAGGGCAGCTATGTCACCTATTTCTCATAAAGGAAAAATAAATTCCTACCTGACTCCAAGAATTGGCAATCAGATTACTCCCTGTATCAACATACGTCTCATGTTTACTTTCTAAAAAGATGTCCAACCTTTTTTGGAACAAATCTATTGTATCTGCCATCACAGTCTCCTTGGGTAATGCATTCCACATTTTAACTGCCCTTACTGTAAATAACTCTTTCCTTTGTTGTTGGTGAAATCTCCTTTCCTCCAACTTTAAGGGATGACCCTTGTCCTTTGTACTGCCCTTGGGATGAATAGTTATTTTGAAAGCTCCTTGTACTGTCCTCGAATATATTTGTATATAGTTTTCATCAGGGCTCGACAAATGCACTTGCCCGTCGCCACGGGTGTGTACATTTTGGCCGCTGTCGACTGCTTACCTGCGGCGGAGTTTCCAGATCTTCTCTGTCTTCTTCTGCAAATTCATCTTTTCCCCCTGCAGCTCTAGTTAAAATGGCCACATGGCGTCAAATGATACTGCGTCACCATGGCAACGGGACACTACATGATGTTGGGACGTCACGGAGAGCCACATTACGCGACGCCATGTGTTGTCATGGTGTTACCTCATCCTATTGCCATACCAACGCGGCATCAAATACCATTTTAACTGGAGCTGCAGGGGGAAAAGATGAATTTGTAGGGAAGAAGACAGAGAAGGCCGCACCACACCATCAGACCCCGCCGCACGTAAGTGTTGTGAGGGGGTGAGGGGGGAGGGAGTGTTTTTTTGTGGGGGGTGACTGACTTTTGGGGGGTTTGAGTGCTTTTTTGCCCAGTTTGTTGGGCCCTGATTATCATATCCCCTCTTAGACACCTCTTTCTGATTAATACATCTAATTTAGCTAGCCTCTCCTCATAAAACAGATTGTCCACCCCCTTATTAATGTGGTGGCTCTTCTCTGCACTCTCTCTAGTTCCATAATGTCTTTTCTTAGGATTGGTGCCAAAAATTGTACTCCATATTCAAGGTGAGGTCTTACTAATGCTTTATAAAAGGCGCATAATTATGTTTACTTCCCTTCCATCCATTGCCCGTTTAATGCAAGATAAGATCTTGTTTGCCTTTTGACTTTGGGCACTATTGCCAAGCTTGCTGTCTACATGCACTCATAAATCCTTCTCCATCAACGATTCCCTAATTTATCCCCATTTTATTTGTAAGTCACCTGTTTATTCTTGTTTACCAAATGTATAAACTTACATGTATCTGTATTAAACCTCATCTGCCATTTACCGGCCCAAGTTTCCAGTCTCTCCAAGTCCTCCTGGAGAGAAATTACATCCTGCTCTGATTCTACTATCTTACACAATTTAATGTCATCAGGATACATGGAAACTTTGCTCTCTATGCCAACCTCAAAGTCATTAATAAACAAGTTAAAAAGCTTGGGTCCCAGTACCGATCCCTGAGGTACTCCACTCATGACCTTAGCCCAACCTGAAAAAGTTCCATTTATGACACCTCTATGTTGTCTATCCTTCAACCAGTTTTCATTATAGGTGCAAATAATTTGACTGAGTCCAATTTGCTTTATTTTGTACAGTAACCTCTTGTGTGGAACTGTATGAAAAGCCTTTGCAAAATTTAAGTTGACCACATCAACTGCATTACCCTGGTCTAAATTCCTACTTACCTACTCAAAGAACAAATAAGGTTAGTTTGGCATGACCTATCCTTCATAAATCCATGCTGACTATTACTATCAACTTTGTTTTCCATTTGGTATTCCTGGATATTATCCTGAACTAAACCTTCAAGTAGTTTCTCCACAATTGATGTCAGGTGTACAGGTCTGTAATTCCCCGGTTGTGATCTAGCTCCCATTTTAAAGATTATGCCAATCTTGTGGTACTGAGCCTGTGGAAATGGAGTCCTTAAATATTAAGGGGCCTATTCTATAAGCCTTCATAAAAAAAATCACTGGACCGGTTACACTGCCAGTATTTGAGCATTGCTATCACGGTATTCAGAAAGTCTTGATTACCTGTGATAGCAAAAATCCCAAAATGGGCGAGTAGCCGGCGACGTGATGATCATCTCTCTCAAAATGGCTTACCCGGCGATTTGTTCATGTTACAGAGAGTGCTGCACAGACAGAGCCGCCTCGCCCAGCACATATTTCGCCAGTGATCGCAAAATTTAAATATACATTTTAATACTAGTCTAGATGAGCAGTGGGTCTTAGGAGCAGAACCATGTTGATTTCAATTCCAGGGACCCCCTGCTTCCCGTGATCAAGCCACGTTATGGGGTGCCGGTATCTCTTATGCATTTAAATGTCTTGCGTCACGTGACCGTGGGAAAAAAATGCATTGGAGATACCGGCACCCCATAACAGGGCCTGTATCTCGGAAAGTAGGGGGTCCCCGGACCTCAAATAAACGCGGTTCTTTTCCGGAGACTCCCTGCTCATCTATACTAGTATTAAAATTTATATTAAAACAGTTTCATTACCTTAGCAGCTAACCGCTAAGTCAATGAAGGGATTAACCACCAGTGCCCATTTTATTGTGGGTAGCGGGGGTGGATGATGGTGGTATTTGACCCTTGGTAGGTGTTTAGGCCTTGCGGGGGGGGGGGGGGGTGGATTTAACCCCTTCACTACTTAAGGTAATGAAGGCGTTAACACCACCCGCTACCACTCGGTAGGCCTAAACTTCCATCCTTGGGGCTACTACCCCCTTCACCCAATCCCTCTACCCACAATAAAAAAAATAGACATAACAACCCTACTACCCACGTCCTCTACCCAAACAACCCCCCACAACACATACAGTACATTAATGGGCAAAATAACTATTATCCAGATATGGATAATAGATAATTTGCCCATTATAAAATCAAGCCAGCCAGCATAAATAAAGTAAATAAAACTTTCTACTTACTCCTGCCATCATGAAGGGCATCCTCGTCAGCATACTCCAGGTCCATGTCCTCTGTTGCCAATAAGAGTACATGAAAAAATACCATCTAATTGCCCCTAACCCCTTAATCACCTTAGCGAATAATAACCGTTGTAGTAATTAAGGAGTTAACCCACCCTCCCCTGCTACCCACCCGGGGGCCTAACCACCCACCCCAGGCCCACTATAACCACCCTGTACCCTTTGACTGGCACAGTGGTATATCATAACCATTTAATATGGGCATGATAAGCCACTATAGCACTCAATGGTCAACCTTATAAAAATCATTAAGGCCAAAAGTACACAATAATAAAAGCAATACACAAGCACCTAAACACCCCAGCACTAAAAGAATTAAAAAGCCTACACATGTACACATGAATAACATTTATCTATCAGCAAAACAGCAAAAGAATAACAATTATGTTATTCCAAAACATAAGAATAAAATTAAATAAACACCTCCCCAACCAATTAAATAAATAAAACCACTATCCAACAAATCAATTAAATAAATAAAACCACTAGCCCACAAATCAATAAAATAAATAAATGAAGTAATGAAGGGGTTAACTCCACCCGCAACCCCCTCGCAAGGCCTTAACACCCACCAAGGTCCAAAACTACTTTCACCCACCCCGCTACCCACAATAAACATGGCACTGGCAGTTAATCCCTTCATTGCTTAGCGGTTAGCTGCTATGGTAATGAAGTTGCCTGTAAATGCATTTTTATTGCATGGGATTCTTGCTGGGGGCCTCCGGTGCTGCTATTAATGGGTATCAGCTCTGGAGACTCGGCATCAATCCGATGCAGGAAAAAGCATTTTTTTCTAAGTCCTCTCTCGCCGCCGTCTCAGCAGGTTCTCTCCAGCCTCGTGCCAACTATTCCTGGCGTGAGGATTTTGGGAGAAACTCGCCATTCTAGAGCTGCGATTAGCCTCGATAAACTAATCGAGGCTACTAGAATCGCATGAGTTTCAGAACCTACGATAAGTGGCTTATTGCTTCTCACCCGGCGATCTGTTTTGGACGGCTGAAAAAATGGGCGCTTTATGTCTTTATCACCCACTTATCGAGGCTTACAGACTAGCAGTAGACATTTTGCGTGAAAAGGCCTTGATAAGTGGGTTATGAAGGCTTATAGAATAGGCCCTAAATTGAATTATCCATTTTTGATAATTTAATTGCCCTTTTTCAACTTTTGTTACAGTCCTTATAATCCTGATCTGATGCCTCCGTCCCTTCTGACTTTAAGAATCTAAACGCCTACCTCTTCTTTTCTGTTTCCTCCTCTACCTGTTTATTTAGTCACTTTGGTTTAGACGTATGTATTTTATATTTTTTTACCCAAGGGTATACACTGATTAAAGTGCTATTCTAACAATGTTTCAAAGACTGCCCATTTGTCTTCCATATTTTCCCCGGAAAAAACATCATCCCAATTTATACTATACAGTACTAATACCTCTGGAGGAAATCTCACACTCTCGCAGACTTCCTTCACTACAAATTTATGCTATCCTGTTTCAACTCTGCCCTTTCTAAAACTAAAAAACCTACTTTTCTTCACTAATCAACACGCACAAGTCTAATCCACATCGACTCTTCTGTCTTTGACTCCCTACTCAGACCACCCTCAGCTGCCTCTTCTTCTTCCTCCATCTCACCTAAGGACTTTGCTGACTTTTTAAAGGAAAAGCTGGAATCCATACATCAGAACATCCCCTTTGTCTCCTCCTCCCACCCTACACCGCTTCCTAACTCTCCTCCTGCATTCCTTGACTCTTTTTCCGCTGTCACAGAGGAGGATGTGTTACTGTTGATCGCCTTCTCCCTGCTGTTGTTTTGGCCATTAGCTTGTAAGTTTGTACAAGTTCTGCAGACACCTGGGCCACTTTAGATAAATAAGTCCTACTAAAATATGAAAGGAGTATTTAACTCCTAGTGGCTTTGTATTTATTTGCTTTGTTGGTAAACAGGTCTGGTTTTTGGACCGCTAGAGTTACATAAAACCAATACAAATTGTTGGGTAAGACACAGGGCCAGTTATGTATCATACTGTATAATTGGGTAGCCAAAGCGGTGTAGCCACCAGTATAGTAGCTAATTGAGTGATGCATGTACTGAGCTGTGCTGGGGTCGCTTACTCCCTAATAACAGGGATCATCCTACTGAGAGACAGTACTACCATGGGACCGGTCTATACTGTCTAATCATAGGAACATACATTGGCTATGCTTAGGGTGATTCCTGTCTGTTTCTACCTGTGGCACTTTGATCATCATGTAATAGCAACAAAATGGCATATATAAGTTATGATGGTTCTTTTATTTAAAAAAATTGTGGATTCAAGTTGTAGCCCTTTTGTTGTGGCCCATTTATATGCTATATTTAGCATATAAATGCTAAATTATATGAGGGATTTTGACACAATATCCTTCATGTATTAAGGTTTTGGTTGAAAGTATACCAGCCCTTAAATTAGTATCATTTAGCTTAATTGATATTCGCTAATGAGTATAACTGTGTGTATTGAAGCCTATTCTGCGTACCAATATTGCCTCCAAATGGATCAACCTAAGCTAAGTCTCTTCCCGGGTAGGGACGCGCTGGAAATACAGCCGCAACCACTCCCTCATCACACTGTAGCGATGCGTACCGACGTACGTTTCATGTTAGTCTTTTCTTGCTTCTGCAAGTATCTGCTTAACCGATCCAGGGTTAGAGCTGATCCACCAGCACTCGGGAGCCTTCTATGGTGTGTCGTATTCCATTTTATTACTTATTCAGGACTCCGTTACGTCTTTATGGGATCCTAATTTAATGGGTACTGTCCCTATCTACAACATAATAAACAGGGTGGCCTACATAGTTACATAGTTACATAGTAGATGAGGTTGAAAAAAGACGTACGTCCATCAAGTTCAACCTATGCTAAATTTAGCCAACAGATACTTTATTCTATATCTATACTTACTTATTGATCCAGAGGAAGGCAAACAAAAAACCCCAGTAAGGGGAAAAATTAATTCCTTCCTGACTCCAAGAATTGGCAATCGGATTAATCCCTGTATCAACATCCTTCCCATGTATACTTATATGGTATATCCCTGTATACCTTTCCCATCTAAAAAGATGTCCAACCTTTTTTTGAACAAATCTATTGAATCTGCCATCACAGTCTCCATGGATAATGAATTCCACATTTTAACTGCCCTTAATGTAAAGAACCCTTTCCTTTGTTGCTGGTGAAATTTCCTTTCCTCCAACCTTAAGGGATGGCCCCGAGTCCTTTGTACTGCCCGTGGGATGAATAGTTCTTTTGAAAGCTCCTTGTATTGTCTCTGAATATATTTGTATATAGTTATCATATCCCCTCTTAGACACCTCTTTTCTAATGTAAATAAATCTAATTTAGCCAGCCTCTCCTCATAAGTTAGAATGTCCACCCCCTTTATTAATTTGGTGGCTCTTCTCTGCACTCTCTCTAGTTCCATAATGTCTTTTCTTAGGATTGGTGCCCAAAATTGTACTCCATATTCAAGGTGTGGTCTTACTAATGCTTTGTAAAGGGGCATAATTATGTTTACTTCCCTTCCATCCATTGCCCGTTTGATGCAAGATAAGATCTTGTTTGCCTTTGCAGCTACTGCATGACTTTGGGCACTATTGCTAAGCTTGCTGTCTACAAGCACTCCTAAATCCTTCTCCATCAAGGATTCCCCCAATATATCTCCATTTAATTTGTAAGTCGCCTTTTTATTCTTGCATCCCAAATGCATAACCTTACATTTATCTGTATTAAACCTCATTTGCCATTTACATGCCCACGTTTCCAGTCTCTCCAAGTCCTTCTGAAGAGAAATTACATCCTGCTCTGATTCTATTACCTTACACAATTTAGTATCATCAGCAAAGATGGAGACTTTGCTCTTGATCCCAACCTAAAGGTCATTAATAAACAAGTTCAAAAGCAGGGGTCCCAGTACCGATCCTTGAGGTACTCCACTCACGACTTTAGCCCAACCTGAAAAAGTTCCATTTATGACAACCCTCTGCTGTCTGTCCTTTAACCAGTTTTCAATCCAGGTGCATATATTATTACTGAGTCCAATTTTCCTTATTTTGTACACCAACCTCTTGTGTGAAACCGTATCAAAAGCCTTTGCAAAATCTAAGTAGACCACATCAACTGCATTACCCTGATCTAAATTCCTACTTACCTCCTCAAAGAAACAAATAAGGTTAGTTTGGCAAGATCTATCCTTCATAAATCCATGCTGATTATTACTAATAATTTTGTTTCCCATTAGGTATTCCTGAATATTATCCCGTATTAAACCTTCAAGTAGTTTCCCTACTATTGAAGTCAGGCTTACAGGTCTGTAATTCCCCAGGTGTGATCTAGCTCCCTTTTTAAATATAGGCACCACATCTGCTTTACGCCAATCTTGTGGTACTGAGCCTGTGGAAATGGAGTCCTTGAATATTAAATATAATGGTTTTGCTATTACTGAGCTTAACTCCTTGAGAACTCTTGGATGTATGCCATCGGGGCCAGGTGCCTTATTTACATTAATTTTTTCAAGTCGCTTATGAACTTCTTCCTCAGTTAACCAATTGGTCATTAATATGGAGGTTGTGGCTTCCTTTCTATTGCAATCCTTTTTTCATTATCCATTTTTGCTAATTTAATTGCCCTTTTGCAATTTTTGTTACATTCCTTATAATTCAGATGTCTCTGTCCCTTCTGACTTAAAGAATCTAAACGCCTTCCTCTTCTTGTCCATTTCCTCCCCTACCTGTTTATTTAGCCACATTGGTTTTGACTTATTTCTTTTATACTTATTACCCAAGGGTATACACTGATAAGTGTGCTTTTCTAACAATGTTTTAAAGACTGCCCTTTTATCTTCTACATTTTCCCCTACAAAAACATCATCCCATTGTATTACTACTAGATTAGACCTCAGTTTATTAAAATCTGCCTTTCTAAAGTTTAACGTCTTTGTTGAACCCAAGTAATCTGTTTTTTATAATTTATTTCAAATGAGACCATGTTATGATCACTGTTACCCAAATGTTCCAGGACTTGAATATTTGTTATTACTTCTACATTGTTTGATATGACCAAATCCAGAACTGCCCCTCTCCTGGTTGGTTCCTCAATAATTTGGGTCATATAAGTCTTTAAGCACCCCCAAAAACCTGTTTCCTTTTGTTGTAACACTAATCTCATTGCCCCAGTCTATGTCTGGATAATTAAAATCCCCCATTATGCAAACATGACCCAGTTTTGATGCCTTCTCCATTTGCAAATGTATTTTAGCTTCCTCCATCTCACAGATATTTGGTGGTTTATAGCATATTCCCACAAAAATTTTCTTAATACTTTTACCTCCACTGCTAATTTCTATCCACAAAGTCTCTACATTTTCATCATTCCCTTCATAGACATCATCCCTTATAGATGATGTTTTAGATCTGGTTTAACATATAGACATACTCCACCTCCCCTTCTATTTGTTCGATCCTTCCGAAAAAAAGAATACCCCTTTAAATTAACTGTCCAGTCATGAGTTTCATCCCACCATGTTTCAGTAATGCCTATGATATCATACTGCTCCCTTGTAGCTATTAATTCAAGCTCCCCCATTTTATCTGTCAGGCTTCTTGCATTAGCAAGCATGCATTTAAGTTTTTTTTCAGCCTGTACTATTATCTTATCTGCTCCTTCCTTTCTGCTCCCACTTGGTTTAGTCTTTAGAAGTTTTCTAGTATTATCTCTATTTACTATGGGTATCTCACTGCTTGTCAAACTTGCACTTTCCCCCATTCTACCTCCATACCACCTTGTATCCTCATCTATTCCATTTTCCATTTAGTTAATTATCTGTTTCATTCCCCTCCCCCCTCCATCCTAGTTTAAAATCTCCTCCAACCTTTTTAGCATTCTCCCCCCTAGCACAGAAGATCCCTCTTCATTGAGGTGCAATCGTCCCTAGAATATAGATGGCACCTCTCAGAAAAGGAGTCCCAGTGCTCTAAAAACCCAAACCCCTCCTTCCTACACCACTTTCTTAGCCATGCATTAACCTCCCTGATCTCTGACTGTCTCCCTGCGGTAGCACATGGCACTAGTAGTATTTCAGAAAATACTACCTTGGATATCCTTGCCTTAAGCTTTTGGCCTAGATCCCTGTAATCATTTTTTAGGACCCTCCATCTTTCTCTAACTTTGTCATTGGTGCCAACATGTACCAAGACCGCCGGGTCAATCCCAGACCCCCCCCCAACAATCTGTCTACCCGATCCGCAATGTGCCGAACCCAAGCACCCGGGAGACAACAAACTGTTCGGTTCATGCGGTCCTGGCAACAGATTGCCCTATCTACCTTCCTAATAATGGAGTCCCCTACCACCACAATCTTTCTTTGCATCTGAGCATCCTGAGTTCCCACTGTGCTGGAGGAGCTATTCCCCTGGCTGCTAGAGGAATTAGTCTCCCCCAGCCTTGCCATTTCTGCCCTGAAACTCCCAATATCTTCACTCAACATGGCAAATCTATTGGGTTGTGTCAGCTCAGAAACGACCTGCCTCTCCCTATTGCCCCTGCTTCCCCTTCTAACTGTCACCCAGCTACCTACCTGGTCTATACTATTATTTTATAAACATTTCTTACCAGATTCAGGGTTAGAGCTGTTCCACCAGCACTCAGGAGCCTTCAATGGTGTGCCGTATTTCTTTTTATTACTTATTCAGGACTCCGTTACGTCTTTATGGGATCCTTATTTAATGGGTACTGTCCCTATCTACAACATAATAAACAGGAGGCCATGGTCTATACTATTACTTTATAAACATTTGTTATCTAGTCACCCCGAGCTTCCTCTCCTCATTTCCTCCTGGAACCTAATCTTCTAGAAAATCCACTCTTCCTTAAATACCCCTGCATGATGTCTGGATCCCCATAGTAACCCAGGATGGAGCCTAGCATAGAACAGTTAGATTAGTAACCCTTTAGAAGGGGGTTACACTTTAAAAAAAATTGAGTAAAAAAAAGTTAGTCAGTAAAAACATTTATACTGCTTATCCTGAACATACCGAGGGCTGATTTCAAATTATAGAAAGCACACAGGAAAAATGTATATGATTTAATACTCAAGTCCCAGAATAAGTCACAAAAACATATGCAAATGACAAGTATTTTATGGAAAAGTTAAATTATAAATGACTACAACTTCTTAGAGCAGTACAATCTACTCAGTCATTAAGCTTAATTATATATATATTTTTTAGATTGTAAGCCCCTTAGAGCAGGGACCTCCTTCATATTCTATCAGTTTATCCTAACTCTTATACAAAGTTATTGCCGTCCCTCTCAGATTATACTGCTCTGAGGAATATGTAGGTGCCATAATGGGTGTAAGGTGTTTAAGAAATGCCTCCATATTCTGTGTGCGTGTCATTTGTGCATGTGTTTGTACCATGAAAGAGAATAGGTTAAATGCTGGCTTATCAAAGACACTGTGTTTCTGTTTATTTTCAAACTAGATATGTATAAGTATTTGGGCTTTTTAATTTTCATTGTTTGAGAAATTTTCTTGCATGCCAGCAAAATGACCGCTTTCCCGTCTTTGTTTTGTTTGTATTAAATTACAATGCTTTTGGTAAATCAGCAAATAAGAAAATGAAAAAAAATTCCAGCCATACAAACCAATGGCAGGTAATGCCAGATCAAAGTCTCTTTCAAATTATCGGAGTTTAGTGCATCTCAGTTAATGTTTATCTAGCCCAGTGGTTTTTAAACCTCTCCTCAGGGCCCTGAGCCAGAACAGGTATCTGAGGAAACCACCCAACATTTTATTTGTATTCAAATAAGGTGCATTCACTTACGTACAAATGTATTGGTTATTCCTAGAGATGGGCAAACCAATCCGATTGGTCCAAATCCGATTCCCGGAATTTCCCAGGTCTTTTTAGACCAAACCTGCCCTACCAAAATCCGTCTGCTGGTTGGGTACTTGAAAATCAGAGCAGATTCGTGAGAATCCGCCATTGGATGCAATCCAGATGGGTTTTTAAGATTCAGCACTCATTGTTTACATTGAACATTGTTTAAAATCTGCTCTCTCTCTCTGTGTCCCCCATGAAATTAATGTGAGTGTGGATTTTTTAACAATCCGGCCATGGGCTATTGGTCCACCATGAGGATTGTTAGAGATAGAAAAAAATCAGAAAAAGGCTGATCGCCCTATTTGAGACCGATCTGCGGAAATCCACAAAACAAATGAAATGGACGATCCGAGGCGGATCCAAAGCTGCAATTTTTTTCACCCATCTCTAGTTATTCCCTAAACCTGATGTGATGCAAATGAGAGACGAGAAACCCTGCTTTAGCACTCAAGCTCACCCTCCGGAGATTAAAGTAGGAATTAAAATATCAACTTTATTATTCTTACACATATATAAAATATTGGGTGTTAAAATGACATACTGAGGGTACGTATTGGATCGCAATGCTAACAGCCGTATAGGCTCAGGATCCTATAGTATATGTGAACTGTCAGAAAATACTGATAGTACACTAAATCACAGTCCCAGTTGGGATCTGTGTAGTGGATGCATACAGGTATAACAGACAAAATAGCATGTACTGTAGAACACTGAATCAAATGTCCTAATAGATATTCTGATACACAGTTGCTGTGAATGTATGAGGTGTGACGTTTATAGTATATTGACACACCACGTATACACCCAGCCTCCCGTGTAGGTGTAATCTAAATGACTAGGGTGCACACTGTGTGATTGTAAGCAAAGGTATAGGTAAGTATGCACGTAGCTGTGCTGATGTGGCCTTTAATAACCTCTAGGGTGTCTGCAAAGGGTGTGTGCTAAGGATAGTGCACAGCTATGCAGGTAGGTACATGGGACCAGTAGCATAGATATAGGTTCCTAAGGTAGCATAACCCTGTATGGGCACACAGTGTAGTGACTTAGGGCCTCATGCAGTAAGCGTTGATAAGGGAATTATCGCCATTTTATAGCCAAAATTGGGTTTGAGATTCAGTAAGCGCCGATAAGTGCTTGATATCGCCAGGTTTCGGAGCCGATTATTTTGTTATGGCCAGTCGGCTGCCGATAAGCCTGTTTTCGCCACTGATCGCCACTTTTTTAAATCGGCTGGATTCAACAAAAAAAAACAGCTTATCGGGGCTGATCGGCACTACGAAATTGAGATGTTATGGCCAATTTCTCCCGCCAACTAAAGTTGGCAGTTTGGAGGGGAGAACGATCGCTAAGGCTGCCGCAACGGCACTTAGAAAAAAAAAACTTCTGTACATCAATGGAGTCAATGGAGCGGGGACGTATAACAGTATAGTACTGTTTACGTTTCATTGCTCACAATACAAACGTCATTTGCATTACAGTGTGGGGGCATTCCCTGCATTGTGTCACAGCTGACGTGTATTATTTGCATAACATTATACTTTCACATGTTTGCAGCATTTGCGGGTCACATTACTCATCATGTGATGATGTGCCAAGGGAAAATACTATACTCAACTCTTAAAGGAGAACCTCACATCATATCACACATTTTACTGAACTGAGCTACAATTATTTACATGATGTTACACATGTCACACATGTCACACATACACAGTATATTCATCTTCCTTTACATTACACAATGCTAGTAATGTGTCACGCATCTTTAAACGTTCATGTACATCTAAATTCTCATGTTTACATCTACGTTTGGTCCTCCCTATTTTCATGACGTCACTTATTGGACGATCAATCACATTGCATGTTTACATTGTAACCGTAGCATTACAAGCACTTCAACCTAACTTATACACACATGTACAGTAATTCAGCATTGGGACACCTTGTAAACTCATTCTATAGCAACTATCCTCATTACACAAATGCATGCATATGCACACGACTATTCATTGTTGTCAACATGTCACAATAACATGCCTAATTACACATGTTACACACAACTTTTCCCACGTCAATCTCAGCCTTTTTGCCTAATTACATGACTGACTGTTGCGTTCACAAGTGTTACATGCATTGCACATGCAACTATTTATTTGCAAGCAATGTTTCTACAAAGGTTCACGTCACATCATTGCCAAATATCATCATTCCCTGCAGAATACACACAACAAATACTTATAACAAGAACTGCACACAGCTTGCCACAGAAGTACTTTATTATGTTAATGTAACACCTTGCATTTTACTATGTCACCTGACATCATCACATACCTATTTAAAGGACGCCCATTACCTGATCATTCACAGCTACTCATTTCAAAATGTTGAGATTGTTTAGGAGACGGAGGAACATTCTTTTCTATGACATGCTTGATGATGAAGACAATCATATAGGGCAAGGGAGGGACACACCGAGGGACAGTGACAGTGACAGTCACGCGGATACGACAGAGACAGGGAGAGGGACAGGAGATCAGAGGAGAAGACAGAGGAGACAAGTTGTGCCTCGTCCACGTCTGTACAGGGAGAGAACCCTGTTAGATGGGATGAGTGAGGAGGAGATTGTAAGTCGCTATCGTTTGAGTTCAGCAGCAATCTTAGCTCTTTATCAGGAGATAAGGGGAGATTTAGATTTTTTCACAGCCAGAGGTCGTGCAGTCCCTGGGCTTGTTAAAATGCTGTGCTCATTACATTATCTTGCTTCCGCGTCATACCAGACAACTGTGGGCATAGTGGGCGGGGTCTCGCAATCTACATTCTCGCGGGCCTTGACCCAGTTTCTCTATGCACTCAATAGACGCGCTAGGAATTATATTCATTTTCCTACAGAGGCGACAGAGTGGCTGGAAGTCAGGACTGGCTTTTATAATATAGCAGGGATACCATGTGTGCTGGGTGCAATCGATTGCACACATGTTGCTTTGATTGCACCTAGTCAGAGTGAGCATGTGTACCGCAATCGGAAGCACTACCATTCACTCAATGTACAGGTGGTATGTGATGCCACGATGAGGATAATGCATGTGGTACCCAAATTCCCTGGTTCCAGTCACGATTCCTCTATCCTGAGGAACTCTTCAGTCTTCCATGCGTTCGAAGAGGGACATTTTGAACATGGTTGGCTGCTGGGTGAGTACACATTTACATGTTCTAACACAAAACACTTTTTTATTTAGGAATGTTGGCATTGTACAATTTGATCACTAATGTCAGCTTATGTGTGCTCCATTCATTATAGGTGACTCAGGATACGGAATTAGGCCGTGGCTCTTGACTCCGGTGCTAAACCCTCAAACTGAAGCAGAGGAGAGGTACAATGCAGCCCATATATCTACAAGATCTGTTATAGAGAGGACATTTGGCCTACTCAAGACCAGATTTAGGTGTCTGGACAGAACTGGTGGGGCTCTTCTATACAAGCCTCAAAAAGTGTCTGATATTATCCTTGCCTGTTGCATTTTGCACAATGTTGCACTCAGGCACAATGTACAATCAGACCTAGCTGAGCCTTTGGTAGACGAGCATCCCACCCATGTAGCTGCTGAAAATGAACAAACAGCCAGTGGTGGCCAGACACGCCAGAATCTCATCAATTCATTTTTTTCTTGTAAGTAAAAACATATATGTTCCAAGTTATACTTTTATACTTACATTATGTTATCTTAACAATAATGTTTTTTTATATACCCTTCTGGTAGGACACAGATGAATATGGGTTGCACACCTTTCTTTTCTCTGCTGTGTGCACAAAGGGATGTGGCACCGGTATGTTATTGTTGCACAGGTTATATAATCCCTCTTCAATTGTACTTTAGTTGTGTGTATGTGAATACAACTGGGGTAACAAAGCACTAATATTTTAGCATTGTGTTGTTCCTTAGGCTAACACAATACACATATTATGCCCATACTCATTCATGCTTCTAGTATGCTTACATACAATGTTATTGGTGCAGTGTAACATGTACATCCATATGATGTGTACACCAGGCTGATTTACATTTTGAATGTCATGAAATATACATGGTGTTGCACATTTAACACCAAATACACACTTTGCTGTGTTGTTTACGGTACTGAAGATGGCATGTCAATGTTTGCAATTTATATATTGTTCCTTTGCATTATAGGTATATCTCCAGTATGACTGATCATGGTATGTATATTTGCTGACATCTCTCATAAGATGTGCCTACATCAATCTTCCTATAATTATTTGAAGTCAAAACCCAACATATTGGTTTAAACACAAATGTTACATATATGTACTTTCTGTATCATGTATATGCATTTAGCTACTCTTGAGCTTTCATGTGCATTGTATTAGAAAATGATTACTCCCATTTCATCACATTTTATGTATGTTTCCTTATAAATTCCATTAATGTAATATAGAGGTGTTTGGAGACAAGGGGATAACTGTAGTTATTTCTTTACTTACGGGAGATCATTCATCACGGATGAAATTGACTGATCATAAAACTCCATGCATGAATGCCTGCAATCACAACAATGCGTACTACATCTTATATTTAGCAATGTTGGTGTTTTGTAATGCTAGGAATTAATAGTCAACATTAATTTACATTTGTGACATGTGTATGTATAAGTCACACGTGTGTGGATGTGTCCTACATGTACCAAGTGTAAAACTGTTAACAGAAAACACAATTTTGTTGCAAATGTTACTGTCATTTAGCATTTCTAATTTACCAATATGACAATGTTGGTAATATTTTTGCAATATAAATCACGTCACTTCATCATTATCATGATGATAATTATCAAGTATTCTCACAATTGTAACGTCAATCACGTGCACATTAGCATAGACACACTTTTTAAGACAACTGTTTGTGTCTGTATCAATTTGTGTAGGATCCATGTATAACACCGACAAATGATAACACCAGCTTTATTATGGTAGCTTATATCATCATATTGACTATACTATGTATTTTTAGAACGTTTAATAAACACAGTAAACTATAGTTAGTTAGGTTAATGAAATATACACAGAAACGTACTTCATTACATGATGTTGATGTCATATTCAGAACATCATGCATTGTAGGGGACCACAACATCTGGCCAATAACATTATTTGCTACAGTCCCAAACCATTTTATCAACATACCCATGTAACAAGAGATTTTTAACAATAAATGGCTAGTTGGTTGTAAGTGTCCTTTACATTGGGAGAAGGAGTGGCTCAGTGAGTAAAGACACACACTGGCACTGAGAGTTTGAAGCAGGGGAGTCTGGTTCAATTCCCGGTGTCGGCTCCTTGTGACCTTGGGCAAGTTACTTTATCTCCCTGTGCCTCAGGCGGCAAAAAATAAATTGTAAGTTCCACGGGCCAGGGACCTCAGCCTGAAAAATGTGTCTGTAAAGCGCTGTGTACAACTAGCAGCGCTATACATGAACATGCTCATATTATAATTATTATTATTATTATTATTGTTACATAGTTTCGACAGTCATACGTTCCATTACACAATAGAATTCACAAATGTGTTAGCAGAGTGGGAATGGTTGTTATATATAAAACACACCATGCCATAAAATGATAGTAGTCATTAAAGAACACTCAATAAAAATTCATGAGGCACTATTTTGCAACATCATTATGTTAATTAAGTGCTTATGCAATATAGGCATAAGGGTATCACATTTTTAATTGTTTGTTAATAAGCGCTGCAAGCAATATAAAATTAGTTCCATATGTAGTATAGTAGTCGGTGGCTCCTCCTCACAATCATCTCATATAAAGGTAGACTCTTCTGAAATCATACATTGATCCGATTGTATCTTCCCCGACATCTCTGAAATACAGCAAACACATGATGGTCAAATATGGCACCTTACTATATATGTATCCGTGACAACGCGTTACACAGCTCTATATGATTGTGTACATACACACGTCACTCACTTATATGTTAGAAGTACAAGTGTACATCAGTATGTAATGTTTCTTTAAATTTGTAGCAGGCATAACTATGTATATGATGTGAACGTTGCCTGTATACTGAAAAATGTGCGCGCACATCTTAGTGTGCGCACGCACTTCACGCTTGGCTGCACTAACTGTTAGCGCATGCGCAAAACAAAGCGTACGTTGTGCGTTCAATACATCTTGAAAATACCATTAAACATAAAATCTTTATTTCAAATACAATGAATACGAAACTACATTCGTTCTAAACGAGTACATCTGTATTCTTTTTAAACAGACGTGTTTGGACAGAAAGGACGGCCGATAACACAATGCGCAAATGCAATACGTGTGACGTCATGTTAAACCAGCGTGAAACGCACGCTAACTCTCCTCCCACTCAATTAACATTCTGCTAACGCCCACTTTACGGCTACAAACACTGAGCTGCACACATGACACACTGCAGTTACCGTTACTATAACAAAACATGACAGCCAATAGGCTTTGAGGCGCGCACGTCGCTTGGGGGCGGGACTTACATCCGTAATCCTTTTTAAGGACGCCTTGGGCCATGACAAGGGTCCCACGTCATACGTGGTGGACCCGCTTTTAAATGTTGCATGATAACAAAACAGGTATGTGTTAGAGTTATGTTAAAATGTTGCTACTATGGTTAAAGGGATAGGAAAGTACGTATATTTATTCCGTCAGCAATGTGTACTACTCTTTCAGGTTATACTATATTGTATTCGGCAACAATTTCTTTGTGATCGCTACATGTTATGCAGTCTGCAATGTTACGCTGTATCCACGCATTGAAAGGGAAAATGGTGGTTAAAAAAAAAAAAAAAAAAAAAAAAACATTTAAACGCACAGTCAACGCATAACGGTTGTTATATTTACCATTCTTCTAGAATTAACTCTTCGTCTGGCTGCAACTGGTCGCTCCAGAAATGCAAGGCATTTTCATCCACGCTTGACCCACCCGCTGAATCCAGTATGACACACATCTCCTCCATGAAGCGCTCATAGGAATCGCCACTGCTTTCTTCAAACAATTGGTCGGGAGGTAGGTTCATTTCTTCTGGTTCCCATTCCAATGCATTTTCAGCTGAAAGGCTTGGTACATAATCATAGTACTTTTGTTGTTGTACAATGTGGGTTTCAGGAATGGAGGGTGCAGATATTGCAGCAGGTATCGATTCACACGGAACAGTAGTAGCGGATCCATTGCTATTGGCATTAGGAATAAATATGCCTTTCACAACAATATATGTGCCCTCTTTCAGGGTAAAATGCTTTTCCTTTGCAATCTTCCAGAAACCATAGGTGTGTTCTAGCTTATCCTGCACACGTTCAAAAAAGTCATTAGTTGATAAAGTGAATCTTATTGAGGAATTAAAATTCCGCGCATGCCTACGGTTTTGGTAATAAGGATATTTTGCTCGAATCAAATCATAGATTTGGCGTGTGCTTGCTTTGTGTCCGCGACTGTTTAAAATAGCTTCTGAAACCATGTACTTATACCCTAAAAGGGGATTCATATTGTTAACGAATTCATCAGCCATGTCAGAGTAGCACAAAAGATGTGTGCAGTTCTGTCTTCTTTGCTCATCAAAATGATTCTGCTCAATGGCTAATAAATTCCTGTGTTTCGTTTTCAAGGTAAACAAAAGTAACTAATTTTACTCCTTATTTCAAACGCCAATTGGATGTGTCCTTTTAATTGGGTTAAGTTTTGTGGTTACTGATAGGCGAATGTGGGAAAAACATGTATCATTATTTTATCTCGTTTGTGAAAACATTGCTACACTTATTTCAGTAACATTGAGTTTTCTAGAAAAATAACAAAGAGCACTGTGTGAAAATAGTGCTTAGACAGCCATATCAGTAAATACACACACCTGCAAAATGAAATGTTTTTTTCCCACATATTTTTCTGTGTGTATTTGAAAGTCTGGTTAACTACCTGTCTGCATGAGTTTAAATACGTGTGTATCTATATATATATAAATATATCTCTCTCATAAAAATATATATATATATATATAAAGTGTATATTGTACTATATGTATAGTGTGTGTGTGTGTGTGTGTGTGCGTGTGTGTGTGTATATATGTATATGTATATATATATATATATATATATATATATATATATATATATATATATATATTGTATCTTTTTTTTTTTTTTTTTATATTGCAGGAGTACACACAACATATTGATGGCAGTAAGTAGGCCTTGTATGAAACCTATTTAAATGGTGATAAACATGAGTGAATTAAGTAATAAACATTTGTTTGCACCCAATAATGTTAGAGGCTCACACTTAGTATAGTTGTCAAACATTAGGCCTGTATTATTAAAATAGTGTGTTTTCACAAGGAAGCATGAAGTGTATGTTTTTTGTAAATACATCTATACCAGTTTAGATAGTACTATATATATACACACACACACACACACACAGTGTGTGTCTGTGTGTGTGTGTGCATATATCAATACATACTACATATATTTTAGTATAAATTCAGAGATGTTCTTGAAACAAGAACACATAAATGATTAAAGGACAACATTACAATGGCCACCAAAGGTAAGTAATATTTAACACAAAATCCTGCTGTACACGTACAAGAAAGATGTTTGCAGTTAAATAGGTGCTTTTATAATTGCATGAAAATAATATGCACATGCAATGATTACATCAATTAACACACCCAAATGCAATGTTTTGCTGCAAAGTCAATGGCAGCTTCTCTAAACTTAGCAACTGGCTCCTGGTGGACCATTACTGAACAGACGATTAAAACATAAATATTTATAACACTATTCATTAATTAGTAGTGTTAACATTTCCAAAACTTCACGTGTACAAGAACATACTTGAAAGTTTGGAAACAACACAGTCTTCAGCATACATACAATAGTAATTAGATAATCTGAAGTCAACAAAACAAGGCCAAAGACATATTTTCTGAATTATAACATTTATTTTTTTTGTTCCGTTTGCGAGCGAGTAACAGGCCTGCTTGTTGTCTCTTGAATTTTCCTTTTTCTTTTGCCACCAACTTTAGGCACAACAGAGCCACTTTGAGTGGCCTCTGGCACTTCACGGGCAGGGCTTGTGGCCAGTGACTCACCTACAGGGCTTTTGGGCAGTGATTCACCTACAGGGCTTTTGGGCAGTGACTCACCTACAGGGCTTTTGGGTAGTGACTGTTCACCTACAGGGCTTGTGGCCAGTGACTCACCTACAGGGCTTTTGGGCAGCGATTCACCTACAGGGCTTTTGGGCAGCGATTCACCTACAGGGCTTTTGGGCAGTGACTCACCTACAGGGCTTTTGGGTAGTGACTGTTCACGGACAGGGCTTGTGCCCACTGACACATGTGAGCAAGTTGGTAGACACTGCACAAGTGATGGTTGGTCTGTTTCATGTGTGTCTTTTGTTGTTTTTGACCAAAAACTGGTCAGTAGTAACTGCTTGTGTTTTCTTTTTGTGGCCTCCTTTGTAGGTGTCAGCTGCTGAATTTGTACAGATGGCAGCGGTAGGATGGCGTCAGGAACCTGCACAGCAATGTCTGCTACTTGACCGGTAACATTTGGTCCTGGTGAATGAATATCAGAAGCATGTGGTGAAAACTGACCTGCATGAACAGATCCTGCCTGTGAGCTGTTGAATTGTGGTACATTAGTCATTCTCCAGTAATTAGCTTGTGTTTGCTGAACAACTAATGCTTCGAATGAGGTGTTGATTTTTTGCAACTGTTTAGGCACTTCAATGAAGACTCTGTGGAGATGTGCCAATTGTGAAACTGTTTCTTCCTGCAGTGCAATCATCCTTTCCAGCACTGTCATCAGGTCAGAATGGCGACGATTTTCTGCTTCCACAATTTTTCCCTCAGAAGCTACAATTGCATCATATGTGGTATTTGCTGGACGTTTTGGCGGTAAAACAGTTTCAATTGGAACCTCTTCATGGTCACTTGCTTGTATTTGTGTGTCTATGGCGGCGGCGGCGGCATCATCATCATCATCATCATCATCATCATCAAAATCCTCTTCATCATGTTCTACAAATAAATGTACACATTATTAAATGGCATGTTAATCTCTGCTGTGTTACTATGTAATTGTACTGTGTCATAAGTAACAAGTAACATGTTTCCATACGTTTTATAACCTCACATTAAAAACTACCTTGACTTAAGAATAATGTTTGGACTCAGTATGAAATATGAGTGAATGAAAACTTGCTGTAAACTCACAACTCCTACATGATAGTTAACATCACTAACACAATACAAGTTGCCTTACACTTCATTTTCACTGACACTAAGTAATCCTATTTAAAGAAGATGTGCAAAACAAATAATGAACATGACAACATAACATATAGAAGAGCACATATTATATGGCCACCAACTGATACACTCACCTTCTAGGTGTGTTGAGCTGGCTGACCCAGGTGAAGACACTTGTTCAGTCTCAGGTGACACATGTCCTTCAGGGGCAACTATATATAACAATAACATAAGTTTTACATTTACATGTGTAAATATTGAACAAACAGTTATTGTATGTTCTGTATTTATGAGTACCTAACAGCATAATTTCCTTAACCCAAAATGTGTGTGTGAAAGTGAACATAAATAGTTGTAATAACAATGTACTTGCCTGTGTACTTAGAACTTTTGAGTTCCCTAACATAAAACATACTATGTTCCTGCAGTAATGCGTGAGGATAAATAGATAAAATTTGTACATAAAAATCATATGTTGTGTAGTGATATCAGTATCATAATGTACATAACTATCATGAGCTGACCATTCACAATGGTTATCATGAAGGTGGTCATATTGCAAAAAGTGTTGTTTTTGGTAGAGGATATGTGTGGTACATTAATATAAGATGTGGCACACCTGAATGTGGCTGTGACTCAACAAGACAACACATGCAGTGTGTGATAATGTGTCGTTGATAGTAGTAGTTCAACTATAGATATGAGTGAACTAATGTGTGACGTACGCTTTGATAAGTAATGAGTTGTTGGGGCATTTAGTAGCTAAAGTGAAGCTTTCAAATGAGTGTGATTAACTTCAGTTGTGCTAGTCAGGTTGTAAGAACGGTATTCCCTTCCCCAAAAAGCCTAATCAGCCACACCTTTCAATTACTTGAAACAGGTGAAAATGGTGTG
Organism: Ascaphus truei; assembly: GCF_040206685.1. Taxonomy (NCBI): domain Eukaryota; kingdom Metazoa; phylum Chordata; class Amphibia; order Anura; family Ascaphidae; genus Ascaphus; species Ascaphus truei. The sequence continues at coordinate 83,409,749 of NC_134483.1, forward strand.
AACTAAGTTGACCCTAAAATGAGGCTGTAATTAGTGTGTGTGCTGAACCCCACCCCCTCTGTTGAAGTGTATGCTGTGATGAGATATTAATTGCAGCTGCTTTAACACAATGGTAGATGAGCAAAATAGTCGTGTGCAGTTTTTAAGTTATGAAAACAATGACATAAAATATGATACGTGTGCCTCATTATGCTGTCTGTATATGACTTAAAGCAAAAATGGACCTTTTCATAAACAACTATAGATGTGTTAGTGCAAGTGATGTTTGTAGGCCGTTGCATGCAATATATTTGATGCATGCTTAAAATAGGCAGTAATGTCATGTTTGTCGGAGTAAAATAAATAAAATACACAATAATATTCTACATATTTCTGTTCTGTACCTGTAGCTAGTAATAATTTCTGATTAACATGTGTTACACATGTGTACTACCCTGTTGTTCCCCATCTTCGCCCACCATCAATTGCTTCCACTGCAGCAATGCATTTTGGGAATTCACATGTAAATGAGCACGCAATGGCACGTGCTATATTAGTTACTGCTTTTAGTAGGACTACAACATATATGTCTATTTTGACATATATATATATACAGAATCAGACATATACATATATAGATGCAGGTATGCTTATATTGTGAAGACAGTATAAAAAGCAGTGTAACTATGCAAAATAACTGTAAGCAACGACACGCCTAGTACAGTAATATTTCTCACCTGGTGGAAATTGTGAGGGGTAAATTCCTATATCACGGTCACCAGGTAAGCCTTCCACGACGACGGGAAGTAATTTTGCCCGAAGCAGCTCCTCCAATGGACTTAATATGAGACGTTGTGGTGTGGGCCCACCTCCAGTGCCAGTAGCATGCACGCGTTGGTGTTGTATTTTCTTTTTCAATTTGGACCTAATATCATCAAATCTCTTGTGACAATTCCGCTTGTCCCTCACATGATTCCCTCACGCATTGACACCAATGACTATTGTGTCCCACATTTCTTTTCTGCTTGCTGAACTTGTCCGCCCTTGAAAAACATATAAAATATATGAGGTAAATGATTAATAATAGAAGCACCAGTTTCCTACACTGCTAGCTGTTCCAAGAGATAGCAAACATGCTGTTTTATGTGTAATATGTGAAGCACATGAGCATTCACTACTAAACCTATACATGTAAGCAAGGTTGCATTCATATTGTATGCAGTTATGGCAAATTGACCGCCTGTGTTTAGTTGTCCTTGTAAGGCATGATAAAAAGCTGTGTTTCCAGACTAATTAACATAGAAAGATATTCTGAACCCATATTTGCATATGAACAAAACTCAGATGACCTAGGATCACATGTATTTGAATAATAAATGTAAAGGTACACTTACCTAGTAAATGTCCATATATACTGTCATAGTGCTCCAGAATGCCAGTGACAAGAGCTGTATTTTCCTGGTCATTGAAGAGAGGATTACGTGGCTTCTCCACACGTTTCTTCCGAGCAGGTTTAGGGTCAGAGCTTGGCTGGTGCTGACTGGACTCTCCTTCTTCCAATGGAAGAGCCTCCAAAAGCTGCCCACCAGCAAGCACGCCACCACCAGACACCCCATCAGCAACTGCGCCACCAGCAGCACTCACAGCACCAGCACTCCCACTCCTAGCACCAGCACTCCCACTCCTAGCACCAGCACTCCCACTCCTAGCACCAGCACTCCCACTCCTAGCACCAGCACTCCCACTCCCAGCAACAGCACTCCCACTCCCAGCAACAGCACTCCCACTCCCAGCAACAGCACTCACAGCAACAGCACTCCCACTCACAGCAACAGCACTCCCAGCAACAGCACTCCCACTCCCAGCAACAGCACTCCCACTCCCAGCACCAGCACTCCCACTCCCAGCAACACCACTCGGTGCACCAGCAACATCACTCCCCTGAACAGTACGTTCACTCCGACGCGTACTCACACGAGTAGCACTCCCACTCCCACCAGCATCACTCTTCCCACGCTTTGCGGGCATACTTCCAGCACTCACAAAAAACAGACAACTAATGTACAGCCAATCACACGAAACACTTCCACATATAAAACAAGACAAAGATGTAAACAAAACAACAATGGACAAAGCTCACCCAATATACAACAAGTCTCTCCGTCAATATGCAAATGTTCAATCAGCCAGCTCTGTGCGTCTCTCTCTCTCTCACTCCCAACAACACAGAGAATGATTAGCAGTACACGTTGCCTTTAAATATGGCGCGCAATCCAAAACATGCTTGTTTCGCCTGATTCAGCAAGATTTGTGATTGGGCAACCTATCAGCACCCCGCCACGCACGCCGATACACCTGTGTGTGATCGGATAATCATCGTGAGAGTGGGCGGATTTGTTTTCGGGTTGATTTTGAATGTATTCGGCACTTACTGCATACGGAGAGGAAAAATCGCCATTAACATGACTAATCGGTAAGCTTGCCGATTTCACTTAATCGACGCTTACTGCATGAGGCCCTTAGATTACACAAATGATAGTAGAATACAATCTGCTAGCCTAGGAAGCTCTGTGTATAGTGAGTGCTGTAGAGATATGTTTCCAGACTCCTCGGTCAGTGCGATACACGGAGTGCAAGAGCCAAGCTTATCAGATATGGGACTAAGGTAAGTACATAAATATCTCTTGTGTAAGTATATTGTTATTGCCCTGACCATCACTCATTACTTCGCCTTGAGAAAGCTCTCGCGAAACGCGCGCGTCGGCTCTGTTTTAGACGTGCACGCGCACAGTTCTGATCTTCACCGCATTTGACTGTATTCAAACCACGAGCGGCTGCGGTTCTGTGTGTATGCCTTTACAGGTTCAAAGCTTGCCCCGACGGACCTCACAAACCTCTTGTTCAGCCTATTGGGCAATAACAATATACTTAGACAAGAGATATTGATGTACTTACCTTAGTCCCATATCTGATAAGCCTGGCTCTTGCACTACGTGTATAGCACTGACCGAGGAGTCTGGAAACATATCTCTACAGCACTCACTATACACAGAGCTTCCTAGGCTAGCAGATTGTTTTCTACTATCATTTGTGTAATCTAAGTCGCTACACTATGTGCCCATACAGGGTTATGCTACCTCAGGAACCTATATCTATGCTACTGGCCCCATGTACCTACCTGCATAGCTGTGCACTATCATTAGCACACTAACTTTGCAGACACCCTAGAGGTTATTAAATGCCACATCAGCACAGCTACGGTGCATACTTACCTATACCTTTGCTTACAATCACACAGTGTGCACCCTAGTCATTTAGATTACACCTGTACGGGAGGCTGAGTGTATACGTGGTGTGTCAATATACTATAAACGTCACACCTCATACATTCACGGCAACTGTGTATCACAATATCTATCAGGACATTTGATTCAGTGTTCTACAGTACATGCCATTTTGTCTTTTATACCTGTATGCATCCACTACACAGATCCCATCTGGGACTGTGATTTAGTGTACTATCAGTATATTCTGACAGTTCACACATACTATAGGATCCTGCGCCAATACGGCTGTTAGCATTGCGATCCAATACGTACCCTCAGTATGTCATTTTAACACCCAATATTTTCTATATGTGTAAGAATAATAAAGTTGATATTTTAATTCCTACATTAATCTCCGGAGGGTGAGCTTGAGTGCTAAAGCAGGGTTTCTCGTCTCTCATTTGCATCATATACAATTACCCTGCAGCACCGCTCACTACTACTACAAGCTGTGGCAGTAGCAGGGGCCTCCCTATTGTCTCTAAACCTGATGTGACCTGAGTGGGGATGACCCTTCTGCTTTTAAGCCAGAATGACCCTTCTGCTTTTTTTGAGCCTCAGAAAAGGGCATAGAGGTAATGCTGAAACCAGATGGCATGTAAAAAAAAATTATTTAAAAAAATCGAAGACATTTGTGAGCTTTTTATATTGAATAATTATATTGAATTAGGGTTTTAAATGAAGAATTACTAAAATGTCCTTCTAAATTAATTACCAATATCTGTGATAATTAAATAGTCTGCTACATTATTTCCAGGTTTTGCTAGTACAATGGATGTTTAAAGAAAAGGTTTTCCCCCCACTTAATTTTATAATGCAATACTTCTACCTCGAATAATTCCAGCACAAATGATGTGAAATATTAGTTGACTAGTTAGAGTAAGTGTATTAAGTTTGTAGTTCATTTTTTTTATCTATGATAAATTCTAGCAAATGTACCTTTCCAAAAATTACATTGAAGCCTTCAAATATTTGTACATTTCAGTTCTAGTTTACTGTTTTTAAATTTGTCATCACAAAATGTATAATGCATATTTATTCATTTAAAGCCTACCATTACTTCCATTCCCCAAAAATAAAATATCATCACCCTAAATGGACCTCTAATATACCCTTCGGTCAATTTCGTCTCATAAGAAAAAATTGCTTAGATTTAGCGATCTATGACCACAAGCCTCAATTCTGGAGCAAAAGATTATCAGGAGGGGATATCCACTGTTAGAAATAGAAGAAGTGAAGAATAAAGCTAGATTTCTAGATAGAAATCTTATTCTAACTCCTAGTGGAAGTAAAGCAAGATAATCAATACAATATGCCTTTTGTTACGCAAATAGCAAACATATGAAGATTAATAAAATATTAGACAAACATTGGCACATGTAAAAAAAAAACAGCACAGTATTCAGAGATTTCTTACCCGATAGGGCCAAATTAATATATACCAAAGCACATAATTTAGAAGACAAATTTGCTTCAAGCCTTTTGCCAACCGTAAAAACAAATGAAAGTTGGCTGGGTGAGAAACCAAAGGGATTTTTTAAGTGTGCGCGATGCAAAGCTTGTAAATATGGTAAAGAAAAAACAGACTCTTTTACATCTAAATGTACTAATGAGACTTTTAAAATTAAAGGATTTATTCATTGCAAAAGTACATCGGTTATATATTTACTAAGATGTCCGTGCAAATTACAATATGTTGGCCGGACTATCCGACCTTTAAGGGTTAGGATGTTGGAGCATCTCAGGAACATTTCTTTAGGCCTAGAAAGCCACAATGTGTCCTTATTTGAAACTTTCCATCAGTGTGATCTCTCAGGCCTTACATTTTTAGGGATTGATCATGTTAAATCTAATTGGAGAGGAGGCAATAAAATCCAGGATGTTTCTCAACAAGAGACATTCTGGATTCACAAATTGCAAACCCTTAAACCCAAAGGTCTCAATGTGGAGATAAACATGAATTCCTTTTTGATATGAAATTTATAAATCTGAAATTCTGTGTCCATTTGATTAATGTCTATTATCACCCCTTTTTTTTGTGTCAAATTTTTTTATTGGTTTTCATGGAGGGTTACAGGCAACATTCCACAAAATTTGCAGGGGGTATATTTACATCTCAGTGTACATATAAAGAAACAGTCAGACATTTAAAACCTGTGCAGAAAACTCTACGGATTCAGTGATGCCTACCGGTGCAGTAACTCCTCTTAATTTAAGAGAAAGGATAGCTTAGAACAGGTAGAGAGAGAGAAAGGGGATAAGAGGGGGGGGGGGGCAATGAGGGGGGGGAGGGAGGGAGAGGGGGGAGGGCACAGCTAACTTATGGTTCGGATGTGTTAATTTTGATTGTTGTTGTAGGGCCATAAGTCCCAGACCTTGTTGAACCTGTCCAGGTTCTGATGCAAGAGCGCCGACAAGTATTCCATCAGTCTAACCTCGTTTGTTCTTCTGGGGACCATCTGCTTGGATGGAGGTTTTATTTTTTTCAAATTAGCAGTAAGCGAGCAGCGAGCTGCTGTAAGGAGGTGTGAGATTAGCTTTCTCGGGGGGAGGCTGAGATAGATTCTATTGGTTTCGCTAGGAGGAACACCAAGGGGTCTAGAGGAATCTCCTCTCCTGCTATTTCCTCAGTTATAGAACGGATCATGTTCCAGAATATCTGGACCTTAGGGCATGACCATAGGATGTGTGCCAGGTCTCCTCCTTGGCCACATCCTCTCCAGCACAAATCAGGCTGGCCAGGGAAAATCTGGCTCAGTCTTCTCGGGGACAGGTACCAATGAAATAGAATTTTGTATATATTCTCTTTGATAGTAGTGCAAATGGATGTTTTGGCTGCGGCTTCCCAAATGTCCTCCCAGTCATCTCTATATATTTCTACATTTAAGTCCTCAGCCCTTTTCATCATGTAATTGTGGTTGGCGGTCACCATGGAATGTGCTAATCCCACGTAGATTCCTGAGATCAGCCCTCTTTGGTATATTCCTGGGGCGCATTTCTTTTCAAAGGTCGTGGGGCTTTTGAATTTAGAGTCTTGGGAGGCTACCTGGAGGAAATGTGTGATCTGGAGGAATAAGTATAGGGGAAATTTTACCAAGGGGTGGTTTTTCTGTAACTCTGAAAATGGGATCAGAGTCCCCTTGTTGAATAAATCTGATGCTATCTTTATACCAGACTCGTTAAATTGTTTGAAGCCCCTGGGGTCGCAACCCGGGGGGAAGTCTTGATTTCCGAATATAGGAATGAGAGGGGAGGGGGAGGATGTCAATTCATATCTGTCCTTAGTTTGCGTCCAAATTCTCCATGTGCATCTCATGGCTCCTAGGCCTATTTCGCCTGGTTTTGTTATCTTCCCACCCTCTTGGGACCAAAGTAGAGCTCCAAGGGATAGGGCAGCCACGTAGGAGGCCTCAATCTCCAACCAGCCACAAGACGCTGGGTCGTTATTCCATACCACTGTTTGCTTTAGGTGGGCTGCTCTGTAGTACTTGATTATGTCAGGTACACCTAAGCCTCCGCACTCCTTTGGGGCAAGCATTACCGTTCGCGCCACCCGCTGCCTTTTGTCTTTCCATATAAATTGAAAGATGTTATTTTGTATGTTTTTGAGGTCTGCCAGTGGTACGCAGACTGGGAGTGTCTGGAAGAAATACAGCAGTCTGGGAAGGATGTTCATCTTAACTGATGCCAACCTTCCGAGCCACGAAATATGGTATTTGTTCCATCTCTGGAGGTCTTTTTTAATATTGGAAAATAATGGAGGGAAATTGCACTTGTACAATGCTGCGTATGAATTGGCGATTCTGACTCCCAGATATTTTATGTTTGTTGAACTCCACTTATAACTAAAGTTGAGCTGCATTAGTTTTACTTCTTGGGCAGTCAGGGTTAGGTTCAGGGCTTCTGATTTATCGCTGTTAATTTTGTACCCAGAGATTCGACCGAATCTTTCCAACTCAAATTCAAGGTTGGGGAGGGTCGTCATGGGGGATGTCAATGACAGGATAACGTCATCCGCGAACAACAAAATTTTGTGTTCTCTGTCCCCTTTGATGACCCCCTTATATCTTGATTCTGTCTAATTGTTGCTGCCAGAGGATCGATCGATTGTGCGAAAAGGAGTGGGGATAGAGTGCCCCATTCTTGTCTGGTACCATTCTTGATTTTTTTTTTTTATAACTTTGGTTTTATTGAGTTTTTCAGCAAAGAACATGTACAACAAAATCTTCACCATACATTGTACAAAGGAATTGTGTTACAAACTAACATTTCTCACAAACAGGTATTGGGATACAGCTAACAGAAAAATAAAAAGAAAATAAAGGGGGGGGGGTGTAGGGGAGAGAGGGGACAGGGAAGGGGGGGATGGTGGTGTGGTGTGGGAGTCAACCCCACTAGGACTAATAGAATCGTGGAGTTTCAACTCCTAAAGGTTGTTATATCCTTAGCCCCTCCAGGGGAACCTATCCACCCGATGTCTTAGATACCCACTTCACGAGCCTGCCGAGGGTGTTCTTGGCACTATGTGTTCTGCGTGATTCCTACACTCAGCGTTATTTAAGGGAAAACGCATCTATTACTATCAAAGCAGGATAGTATCTCTTCCTACTCCAGGGATGTCCCTCTGGTCCAACCAAGGTGTCCAGGTTTTTAGATAAATTTCGCCAGTGTCATTAACTAGACTTGTTAATTTCTCCATCTGGCATACAAACCAAATTCTGTTCCGAATCTTGGAAATTAGAGGAATTTCGGGTTGCTTCCATAATGCTGCGATCTCGCACCGAGTAGCTGTTGCAAAATAAGCAACTAGTTTATTACTTGATTTAGTCCACCCCAAGGACGGTCTGTTCAGCAGAAACCGCCACGGGTCCATGGAAATTTTAAGATTTAAAATCTTCTCAAGCCAATCTCTGATTTTTCGCAAAGCGGTCTAATCCTCGGGCAAGACCACAGCATATGTAGCAAATCAGCCGTTGCTCCGCACTGTCTAGGGCACAGGGGGGAGTACCCTGGTACGAATTTAGATCATTTCAAGGGAGTGTGATACCATCGCATTAAAACTTTATATGTGTTTTCCCTTAAAGTTGTGCATATAGAGCTCTTGGCAGATGCCGTAATTATTCTAGCCCACTCTTCAGTCTCTAGAACTTCACCTAGATCTCTCTCCCACTGATCCAGGTACCTCAGTTTGTGGTCAGCTTGTACTCCTGAACCGATCACCTCCTTGTACAACAGCGATATGAGTCCCCTGGTATCCGTCTCAACCAGACAAAGCTTTCCAAACTTGGTTAGTGGGGGTCGTGGGGTAACGCTAATGTAAAATGCTCGCAGTTGGAGAAATCTAAATATTTCTGAGGGGGGGATGTTTGATTCCTCTCTAATTTGTGCAAAGGGCTTCATATCTTTGCTCCCCTCTAGGTCTCAGAGTCTATGTATGCCTAATTGCTTCCAAATTGAAAATTCCTTTCTGTACAGGCCTGGAGCAAAATCCGGGTTGCCCCATAATGGAGTCATCAGAGATCCTCTAGATAGCAGATTACATTTACTTTTATTGGCCTCCCAGATAGCCAGCGAGTTCGCCACTGAGGCCAGCGGCTTATTCAGCATCTTCAAGGCTGTTTTGGGTAACCATATCAAGCTTTTTAACTCTATTGGGGAGCAAACTTCACTTTCCAATTCAATCCACCTTTTCGAATCCAGGTTTACGTGCCATTGGGAGATTTGGCTTAATTGTGCCGCTTTGTAATAAGATAGCAGACAAGGTACCGCCAGGCCCCCTTCCAATGTTGGCTTTTTTAGAATCATACCCTTTACTCTCGGTTTTTTTCCTTCCCATATGAATTTGGATATAGCAGACTGAAGTGAGAGTATATCCGTCAGTCTGAGTGGCACCGGTAATGTCTGGAACAAATATAGTATGCGTGGGTGGAGAGTCATCTTTATACTATGTATCCGCCCGATCCATGAGATTTTAAAAGACGCCCACTTTCTCAGCTCTTCCTTCAGATCGCGGATCAGTTTGGGGAAGTTCGCCTGGTAGATACTATTGTAATCTTTGGGGATTATAACCCCTAGGTATTTCACCCCTCTTTTCGGCCAATTAAAGTTGAAATTGAGCTGTATCAACTTTTCTGTCTCTTTCGGGAGGCTTATATTCAAGGCTTCAGACTTAGATTGGTTGATCTTAAAGCCTGATATATCATTAAATTTCCCTAGCAAGTTGAATAGGTTCGGTAAGGAAGTGAGCGGCCTTGAGATTGTGAGCAAGACATCGTCTGCGTAAAGAGCTATCTTATGCGTTTGTGTGCCTGCCTCAATGCCTCCCACATCTGGATTATTTCTAATCTGTGCCGCCAAGGGCTCTATACACATTGCGAATAGAAGGGGGGATAATGGGCACCCCTGTCTGGTGCCGCTTCTGATTTGGAACGGGTCCGACGGAAATCCCTGGTGGATCACCCTGGCTGCCGGTCCCTGGTATATTGACAGGATAGCATTGATCACCCGCGCTCCCATCACAAACTCTCCAAGCTTGGCCCTCAGATATGGCCAGTCTATCCTGTCGAAAGCTTTTTCAGCATCCAGACTCAACATCATAACTGGGATTTTACGTGTATTGGCTATATCTATCAGATCAATGATCCGTCGGGTGTTATCTGCAGCTTGTCGACCCTTAATAAACCCGATTTGATCTGGATGTATGAGTCTGGGCAGGATGTGACTTAATCGATTGGCCAGCAATTTAGCATATATTTTGATATCGGTGTTAATGAGCGAAATGGGCCTGTAACTTGAGCAATCTAATGGGTCTTTCCCAGGCTTATAAATTACTGAGATGGACGCTTGGAGCATCTGATCCGGGAATGCAGCCCCGTCTAGCACCGCATTGAACATTCTGAGGAGGTGAGGCCCCAGGAGCTCAATGTATTTTTTATAATAAACGTTGGAGAACCCGTCAGGTCCAGGTGCCTTGGCGGGTTTGAGGCTCTGAATAACCTTGGTAAGTTCCTCTAAAGTAAAATCTGCTCCTAAAACTTCCCTTTCCGAACCACTCAATCTTGGTAGGTGTGCGCCCTTCAGGAAATCCTTCATGGCCCTTTTGGTTTTACCATTATGTGCCACCTTTTCACCATTATAGAGGTTCTCATAGAAACTCCTGAATTCCTCCACTATCAGTTTTGGGTTAGCTGTTTTGGCTCCTGTTTTTAGCCTTAACTCCCGAATACTATAATTTGGCTGTCTATTCCTCAATTTGTTGGCCAGTAAGGTATCTGGTTTGTTTGACTTATCATAGAATAGCCTTTTGGACCAACTCACCGTGTTGTCTGCCTGGGAGGTCAAGACTAGGTTAAGCTCGACTCTAGTATCTTGAATTTCTTTGAGAAGGGCCGGACTCTGATCTCGTTTATGTTTGAGTAGTAATTCTCTAAGCTTATTTTGTAAGGTATTGATTTTCCAATTCCTTTCTCTTTTTCTTTTAGCCGCTAATTTAATTAGGGTCCCCCTCAAGGTTGCCTTGTGTGCTTCCCACAGTACAAGGTGGGATTGAACACTACCCGTATTAATTTGGAAAAATTGATCTATCTCTTTACTAATTATTTGTTCGGACCCTGGGACCTTCAACAGTGCCTCATTAAGTTTCCAATTTGCTCCCGGCCTGTCCAGAAATTTTTGTGTGCACCGTAGCTCTATAGGTGCGTGATCCGAGCATGAAATATCATGGATCCCTGAGTGGGGGATCTTCGGGACCAGTCTGCTAGAGACAAAGAAGTAATCGATTCTGCTATAGGATAAATGGGGGTGCGAGAAAAAGGTGTAATCTCTTTCTAACGGGTGCATCTCCCTCCAAATGTCTATTAGTTGGCTATCCCTAAGACCTTTCAGGAGGGCATCTATATATGACTTTTTGTTAGCCTTATGGGGGCCTGACCTGTCCATCCCTGGGTTGATCGCTACATTGAAATCCCCTGCCACAATTAAATCACCCTTGGCCACTGATCTCAGTGTGTCAAAGAACCCGTTAATGAATGAGGGGTCTTGCTCACATGGAGCGTATATCGTAGCCAGCGTTATAGGCTGGGCTTGTATAGTGCCTACTAAGACTAGGTATCTACCTTTTTATCTCTCTTAACCACCTCTTCTATAAATGGGACGTTGTTATGAAGCAGGATTGCCACTCCTCTCTTCTTTTCCGTCCTTGCAGAGGAAAGGTAAAACCCGCTTAAAGCTCTTATCCCAAAATTTGGGGGCACTTTTGCCGCTAAAGTGCGTCTCTTGTAGAAACACTACGTCGGCCCGCTTGCGTTTGTAATCCGCTATAGCTATTCGGCGTTTTCCCGGGCTATTTAAACCTTTAGTGTTGTGGGAGATCATAGTCAACGACATAGTGTAGTGGGGTTGTTGTTATCGCTGTAAGTGCTGTCTATATTGTAGGCCCCTATAGCCTCTGAGCTCTCTGGCCCAGCTACTTCAGTCGGGGGTTGCGCCCGCACCACAGAGGGAGGGGGTGGAAGGGGGGGGTGGGGAAGGGTGGTGGGGAAGGGTAGGGGGGAACAAAACAATTGAGGGGCCGAAGCTGACCTTGGTCAGCAATGATCCCTTGGCCCTCAGGCGTACCTTGCGCCCTGGAATGCCCGGTGGGGGCTTCCTAACTCCCAACCACATCTCGTGGCCGGGTGCCCGAGGGACTTGTCTGTGCATGATGGAGTGACCCATTCGTACACAGCTTGAGTCACAGGCGGCCGGCCCAGGTGGTCCCGAACCCGGCACCATCTACGCAATATATGTAAGCAATATAGAGAGAGAAAGAGAAAAAAGGAAGCAATGCTTCTCCCCTTTCTCTCCCTCTCTCTTAGGCATACGTTATGTGTCATAGCAAACCGACATGTGTAAATCACAAAAACTATTTACAGTGAAACAGTAGAACTAGTTATGTCCTTTTCGTCTTCCCCAGCCTTCTTTGTGTCGTCTCCCAATATGACTGGTGGCGATCATAGTGTCCCAATAGAGTATGCGGTGTGTGGCCCCCCTCTCCGCTCAGCCGTGGGCTAATCCCGTGGGGGTTTCCCCTTACGCTAAGTGTGACCTAGGGTTAACATTTATGATAGACAGAGTAGTGAAAAGTCTCGGACTGTAGCCTCCATCATCTCTCCTGTGCGTATCGTTTATTCACGTCATCCCTCCCCCCCCTTCCCTTGCTACCGGACACTTTGACTCCATAGAGGGGGTGCTGATTGTTCGGGAGTCCTCGGGTAAATGGTGTCCGGTCCCGGAGCAGCGACCATGTGTGGCGATGTCTCCTTAGATAGCCACCCCTCTTGACGATACAGCCCCGAGCTCCCCGCTCCTCCTCTCAGGAGCTCCCGACTGTAAGGGTTGGAGAGAGATGTTAATTATATAACAATGTATAGGGGCATTACTCCCTGAGAGGGAACCACCTTCAGCTTACTCTTCCTATCTCTCCTACTTCCAAGCTCTCTCACATGTGATTATCATCCTCTCTCCCTCTCCTACCTCCCTTCCAGAAGCAGGGCCCTTTCTCTTGTTTACGAGGGTGTTCTCTCGTCTTTGCATATCCCCTATCTAGGTTCTCTATTCGTCCCTCCCCCGCCCTTTCTTACCCCCCTCCTGCTTTTCCTCTCCCTGTTCTGTCCTCCTTCCCCAATACTCTTCGTCCCTTCCACCTGTCATCCTTCCCCTCTCTGACCCCTTCCTGCTCTCCGGTTGCCTTCCCAACCTCCCTCCTCTCACCTCTTACCATCCTCTGCGCCTCCCCCTGGTCGCCCCCATCCCCCCTCCCATCCCCCAATGATGGCCGCGGCTCCAGATCCCGCCACCAGGGGATTCCTGTGACAGCCTTCTTCCCCAGCTTTAAGAAAATGGCCGCACCTCGCTCTTCCCGCCACCAGAGGGGATCAGATCACCAAGTACTTCTCTCTGTTAGAATTTGGGCCGGGGAAGGCTCCTTTAAATCCTGGCATGGGGACAGAGAGCCACGAGGCAGCCATCAGTCTTTGCGCTTGCTCCCTGACGGCTCCACACGCTGCCAGGAAGCCGCCGGAGTAGGAGCTTCATCGGGGGCCTGTCGTTCGGGGCTCGGGGGAAAGACCGGTAAGTCCAACTTTTTTAAGAATTCTGTGCCTCCCTCCAGGTGTTTCAGGGTAATGGCCACTCCGTTTTTGATTACCATTAAGCCGAAGGGAAAAAGCCAGCGGTAGCGAATTCCATGATCCCTTAGGGCTCTGGTGACAGCTGCGAGAGCTCTCCTTTTTAACAGGGTTTGTGGGGCCAGATCCTGGAAGACCTGCAGTCTCACCACTTCAAATTCCAGGGTCTTGGCAGCTCGGGCAATTTGGCACACCTTATCTTTAATTTTGAAATAATGAAGCCTAATGATGATGTCCCTCGGGGGGTCACCCTGTTGTGGTCTAGACCGCAGGGTCCGGTGACATCTGTCGAATTGCAGTTCCGCCTCACTTTTATCTGGCAATATATATTGGAGCCAGTTTGCGGTGAAGTCCTCTGGATCTGACACGGATTCCGGGACCCCTCGCAGGCGTATGTTGTTACGCCTGTCCCGGTTCTCCGTGTCCTCCTGCCGGTCCTGCAAGTCAGCAATCTGTCTGTGTAGTTGGGCCATAGACTTGTCATTTTTTTGAAGGTAAGTAGCATGTGCGTCCACTTTATTCTCAAGTGTGTTTGTTCTCTCCCCTATGCTGTCTATGTCCTGCCTAAGCTTCCATAATTCCTTTTGGAAGAAGGTCTTCATGTCCGAGCAAAATGTCTTCATATCAGTTCTCGTGACCCAGTCCTAATCTGCGGCCCCCGCTCTGCTTGCGGGTCTGCTCGTGGACCTGTCGCTTTCAGAGTCCGAGCCCGCCATTTGCCCGCTGTCTTCCCCTCCACTCACTAGCGTCGGCTCTCCTTTTTGGAAATAGTCGGTTACCACGGAGGTTCTTTTGCGTGTAGCCACTTTCTTTGGCATCCTTAGGTGTTCCGATTTCTAGGCTGCTGTGTTTCACTGCTGATCGTCGGTTTTTTATGCTTTAATTATTTAATATTGGTGCCGGCTGGGATGGAGCCTCTCACTTAGGCATCCATAACCCTAGCCGCCGCGCATGCGCCTCTTTTCTTTATTTTTTTAATCTTAGGTGGCCATGCATTGGGGAGCTCAAACATCAGAGGAGGCGTTTCTGCCCAGTGGCTGTATGATTCTAACAGCAGTTTAGTGAGGCAAGGTGATCTCTCCCCCTCCACCCCCAGTTGCAGCACTCCGCTCCTCTAATCTGCCTTTCTTGATTTCAGGAAACCAAATTGTACCAATTTGTTGTTGCAGGCAGTGTAGTGTCTTTTAAATTAGCTTTTGCAGGTGATTTTACAGTCTCAACTGACCCGTGGCTTGGTTAGGCTGCTTTTTTCCCCCCCCTGTATATTTATTTATTTATTGGCCTGTGGGGAGCTGTTTCTTTAAATCAGCCCTGCGGCGGCCATTTTGTATTTGGCCGACACGCAGGCTGGAACGCAGGGAGCCCGGCGGCTCTAGTCCCTGCCGCAGCTCTGCCCAGACCTCCCCTCGGAGGCACAGGAAGGTGGAGGGAAGCGGAGGGGGCGCTGGAATGCAGGGGGTAGACCGGGACGGCCCACGGCTCACCCCGCGCGGCCGCTGGTCAGGGGGAGATAAATGCGGTGCTCAGCCCCCTCTCCTTTACTGGGCAGCCAGCAACCGCACCACTTCGGCAAGCACCACCGATGGCCCCAATCCCCCCCCACCCCCCACAGCGGAGTGTAGTGTACAGATGAAGGGAGGAACAGAGAGGCGCTCTCCGGCCGGGGGCAGGTATGTCTGTCTACTGTATGTACACTAAATCTGGCAGCTCACGTTAGTCTGGCAGCAGCACTCAGTTGTGTTTTCTCCACCGGCTCACCGCGTATCAGCCTGCCCTGGAACTCAGCATTCAGGCGCCATTTTGTGGGTTTAGTCAGCGTTTTGAGGGGCTGCCGATTATGTGGGCATAAGGTTTGATCTCCCCTCGATATTACTGTAATAAGTCCTGATTTGGATAGAGAGAGTTTTCCCCCTGCTGGAAATAGCTTTTAAAGGATTTCTTAAGTTTTTTTTCTGCCTTTATTTTCGTTTTGTTGGGGCCTTTAGGACGGAGCTCTCCTGCCACACATCTATCCTGCCTGGTGTCTTCACCATTCTTGATTTTTATGGGGACTGAGTCTCCTCCCGGGAGTTTTATAAAAGCTGATGGGTTCTTATATAGGACCCTAACCCCCTCCAGGAAGGGGCCCCTGAATCCGAATTTAGTCATTGTGTGGTCTAAGAAATCCCATCTAATTCTATCGATGCTTTTTCAGCATCTAGACTCAATAGGAATGCCTTTGTTTTCCCTAGATGCACATGGTCATTAATGTTTATTATTTTACGCGTATTATCCGAGGCTTGTCTGCCCGAAACAAATCCGACCTGGTCTTTATGGATCAAGCTCGGTAATATTGGATTTAGTCTATTTGTGAGTATTTTACTATAAATTTTGAGGTCCGAATTAAGTAATGATATTGGTCTATAGCTCCCGCACTGAAACGGGTCCCTTCCTTTTTATGAATAATTGCCAGGTTAGCCGTGGACATGGATACTGGGACATCCTCCCTCTCCATAAACAAGTTGAAAATCTCCGTTAGATGTGGAACCAGCACTTTTTTAAATTTTTTGTAATATTGATTTGTGAAACCGTCTGGCCCTGGTGTCTTATTTGTCTTTAGTTGTTTTATTACTTCATATATTTCGTTAGGGGTTATTTTCTCGTTTAGTTTGAAGACGGTTTCCTCTGGAAGGACAGGTAAGCTGCACTCCTCCAGGTATCTAGTGATAGCCGCCAACCCGGACTGGGCGTTTGGAGGGGGGGCGGGTTTAGGTTTTACAGTTTGGTGTAGAGTCTGAAAATTCTTGGGCAATTTCTTTATCTTTGAAGGATTTTAGACCTGATTTGGTCCGAATTGCTGTAATTTGGGACTTAATCCATAGACATTTTAATTCATTGGCCAACAGCCGGTCCGACTTGTTTCCCTTATCATAATAACGTTGGTTTGTCCATCTGAGTGCTCTCTCTACCTCATCAAGTTGGACTCTTCTTAATTCAGTCCTTTTTTCTAAAATTTTGTATAATTTTTTGGTGGGTTTGTTTTTGTGTTCAGTCTCCAGAGACCGGACCCTGTCTTCCAAGTCCTTCTTTTCTTTTTGTCTCTTTTTCTTTTGGAAGGACGCTATGGAAATGATGGATCCCTGGATTGATGCCTTATGCGCTTCCCACAGCGTTAAGGGGAAACCGACCGAACCCTTGTTTATCTCATAGTATTCTTTTAGTTTTTGCATAATTGTGCCCACTATTTCTGGAGAGTTTAGGAGCGAGTCGTTTAGTTTCCATTTATAGTTACTGTTCTTACTGAAAGGCAGAGAGACCACTATGTCTATGGGGGCATGATCGGACCAGGTTATCGAGCCAATATTTGACTGGGTGGACGCCTGGAGAACATTTCTGGTACCCAGAAAAAAATCAATCCTCGGGTAAGACTGATGTGGAGCTGAGTAGAATGAGAAGTCTCATTCCCCCTGGTGTTGGCTTCTCCAAATATCAAACATTGGGAAGTCTTTCAACATATTATTACATTTTTTGGCATTGTTTATAGATGCCTTTGTCGGCGCTGTGCCTTGAGCACTCGCTCTATCTTGGTCTGGGGCGCAGGTCATGTCCCCCCTCTCATCTCACGTCTTAATTTTAATTTTCTTAGTACAGCAGATTTTAAGGTATGGGGAGTCAGGGGGATCAGATATCTTCCAGTGGAGGATAAGTGGAGAAGGGTAGAGGAGGGAGGGGAGTGAGGGGGGAGGAGGGCTGGGGTCGTGGGGATAGGCTGGCCTTACGGGGGAGAGGAGGGAGCGAGGTGGGGGGAAGAAGGAGGGGGGAGGGGAAGAGTGATGGGGGCAGGGATCCACTGTGTTATTTACATTTCCCTTACATCTTTTGGGAGCTTTTGATAGAGCTTGACTGAATTGGGTCATCCAGCAAGGAAACTTATACTTTCTAAAGCCAACTACTCAACAGGAGTCTTTTCTTGATTCTCGGAGGATAACAACAGTCTATTTATAACCGTAAGCAAGAATTTTCCACTTTGTGGAAGGGGTGGGGGAGGGGGGAGAGTGGGGGGGGGAGGGAAGGGGTGAAGGGGAGAATCAGACGTGCTTACTTTGCCTTTCCTGGGAATCCTTATTATAACATTCCTTGCATAAAACACCAGACACAGTATATTATACAGTTTGAGGCAGTCCCCCGTGGTAAATCGTGTCATGATGCTCTAACAGTAGCCCCAACCCATATCTGGATTCGAGCAACCATTGTGTTGCTCTTACTGGGACTCGTTACTTGAGCATGTTATACAAGTAGCACTAGAAATAGTAAGTTATACAGTTTAAAGTGTTCTCCCAAGAGGGATCTTATCATGGAGCTCTGAGAATAGTCACAACCTATATCTAGGGCCGAAGAGACGTTTTCCATGTAGGGACGGTAGGGTGTGGGGGGGGGGGGGAATGTGGGGGAGAGGGAAGGGTAAAAGTCAAAGGGAGACCAAAAGCGCACCAGCACAAACGGAGCAGGAAGGACCCAAAACGAAAAATAATTAAAAGGGCACTTTAATGTGACAAAAGACCCATTCAATGCGTTTCGAACGTCACAGCGTTCTTTTTCAACGCTCGTTTAGTGGTTTGGCTTATTTTGGTTATTATACCTGCATTTGAGCGCTTCAGCTATTTTCCACATTAAAAGTCAAAGGGGCTTGCGTTTCCTTTACTGGGAGTCTTCATGAGAACACGCTATGCATTTGACACATTAATTTATACTGTCTAAGGCATTCTTACACGGGTGATCTTATCTTGGAGCTCTAAGAGTAGGCTCTACCTATATTTGGATCCGAAGAAACATTTTCCACTTTGGGACTGGAGGGGGTGGGGAAGGGGGATGGGGAAGGGAGATCCTTTTTAGTACATACTAAGCATATGACACCTGACATAGTCATATTATGTACAATAGTCATTTGTACAAAAGTAGACAAGCAGGAGAGATCATGTCCCGGTGCTCTAAAAATAGCCTCCCCCTTTATCTGGTTCCGGGCAATCGTTTTACACTTTGAAACGGGGAGTGTGTGGGGGGGGGGGAATGATGGGGGGGAGGTTCCCTTGTGCGTTCTACCACTTTTGTGGCTTGTGTGTGGGAACAGACACATTTTTACTGACTGTAAACCATAGACCCAGGGTTCCAGCTTGGAGTACCAGCTTAGACCGTTAGTTGAAGTCCTCATGGCGGAATCAGTCCATACTGCACCGACACACTTTATTCGAGCAAATACCCAGTATGTACCTGGCAGATACCTGGAATGCGCCACTCCTCACCTCTGACAAGCCCCGTTGCGTTTGCCTTCCCAGCCTGGGTTCATGCCTGGCTGACGGGCGGCTGATCTGTTAAATGATAATGATTAGGATTTAATAGGCTGCAATGCTTCGCGTGTCTACCAGATGGCATAAATTCATGAATTGTAATGCAGTATATATATATATTTACTGTGCAGTATTGCAGCCAGCGGGAATAAAATGCTTCAATCCCTGCCTGGAAAATACCTCAATGCACTCGGCAGAAAACAGTCACAAACCTCAATACACCCGGGTATACCCGAATTCGTGGGACTAGCCAAGCTCGAATAAAGTGTGTCGCCAGTGTATATAAGATTCTTCCATGCCATCTTTTTGAAATGGTGGGGAGGGGGGGGGGTTCTCGAGGACTCTGATGGGGGGTGAAGCTTCGTGTGACCTCCACTCCCGGGAATAGAGTTCCGTTTGGCGTGGTAGACCCAAGCTGGAGAAACAGCTGAGGAACCCGCTCCTGTTTTTCATTACTCCTCCTTTCTTGGGTACCTTTGGGATGCAATCCTCTGTGATGCCCTCGGATATCTTCTTGGAGAGGGTGGTCTGCGGGGGCCTTCTTCTTCATCACCTTCATTCATGTACGGGAGGCCCAGTGCTTTCAGGAATCTGGGGGTGTTCTCAGTATAGGATCTTGTGTGGAATTTACCCTCAGCGAGCACTATCAATTTAAAAGGGAAGCCCCAGCGGTACTTTATTTTCGTGTCCCTCAGCAAGTACGTGAGGGGTCTTAGCTCTCTCCTTCTTTCAATAGTTGCTCTGGATAGGTCAGAGTATATCTGTATAGGTGAATCTTTGAAGGAAATTGTTCCTCTATTCCTGCTTGCTGTTAGAATGCGTTCTTTTGGGAGTACGAATGAAATCTAACGAGAACATCCCTTGTTTTTTTAGTGTCGGAGAATTTAAGGCCAAGAGCTCTGTGTGCTCTGTATAGTTCCAGACTCTCCTGGGACAGATCAGGTGCCAGCTCAAGGAATAATTCCCTCACATATGTACGTAAGGATTCTACTGGGATAGTTTGTGGTATATTGCGCACCCTGATATTCTGTCGCCTCTCCCTATTCTCTTGATCTTCTATAGATTCTTTTAATGCTCTTATCTCAAACGCCATTCTATTTAGGTCATCCTCTGTGTTTGATTGTGCATTTTCAACGGCTCCCACCCTCTGTTCTGTAGCCTCTGTTCTTTTCTTTAGGGCCTCCATGTCCCCTTTCAGGGAACTGATAGCTTTATTGAGGTCCTCTTGGAAGCCTTTTCACATCCTGGCGAAGAGGCTCTCCATATATGTTTGTGTGATTTCCCCCGCAGGACCTTCACTCTCCAGCGCCATCTCACCCTCAGCTCCCTCTTGCGAGTTATCGCTGGGTGCTCCCTGTCGCAGACTCGGGGAGAATTAGGTTGATACGCTCTGTGGTAGAGGTTTTTTGTTTTTATTAGCCATCCCTGCTATTCAACGTGATGTAGGTTATTGTTTGATACCGTTTGGTGCTGTTTTGCCCTCGTATAGTTAAATTGCTTGGAGATGGGCCGCCGAGCGAATCCCTCAGGCATCCATACCCGTTGACGCCACCGGAAGTCACCTCTTTAAGACATTTTTAATGGGGCAAAGTCATTTAATCTTGTCAGTGTCTGCTGTGTCGCTCCTCTGCATGCGAGCCACTTTAATGCATCTATAATTGGGTTTTCAGTGGTTATGCGGACATTGCCTAGTGGCTGGGGCATGTGTAGCTGCTTTTGTGTTTTACTCTCCTGCCTCAGCAGCCCCTGGGCTAGGATAGGGCTGATTTTTTATTTTTTTGTATTTATTTATTTATGTTCCTGGGGGGAGATGTGCCTTTAAATCAAACCTGCGGTGGCCATCTTGGATTTGGCCAACATGCAGGCTGAAACGCAAGGAGCCAGACAGCTCCGATCCAGGCAGCAGACTTGCCCAGACCCCCTCCTCGCAGCGACGGTGCAGGCAGGAGAAAGGAAGCACAGAGAGGCAGGGGGGGATAGCGGGAAGATGCGCTCTGATTGCCTGCCCGGCCGGGAGAAGGTCAGCCCGGCACTCAGCCCCCTCTCTGTTACAGTGCAATGGCGGCCATTTTAGCTAGCCCTCAGCCGCACCAGAGCCCCGCACTACCACCACAAGTCCCGCCGGTAGCCCCAGTCCCCCCCTCACAGTGGGGGTGCCGGAAGGTAGGGTGGAGCGTAGGGATGCGGCGTGGGAACGCGCGCCCCGATGGACCGCCAGCAGGGGGAAGGTATGCCCGGCACTCAGCTCCCTCTCCTTCACAGGGTAATGGCGGCCATTTTAGATGTCATCCAGCCTCACCAGAGCCCCGCGCCACGTCCCCCGTCTCCAAGCCACTCACACAGTTCTCCCTCCTGCTCCGCTTGTGGGCTTGCCTTTATGGATGCTCGTAACCCTGTTGGCCCGGCAGGGGAAGCCAGGGAAGAAGCAGGCAATGGCCCACGGGCCTTGGTGGTTCTCCACTCTGGGCCTGCGACTTGCTGTTCTGCCTGCTAGGTCCCAAAACCCAATTTTATTATGAGAATATATCAATACTGTCCAAAATGCGTATTTATGGTTGCCAAGTATTCCTTGCTTCTTTAGCTAGTCGGAATTATCTAGCGGCGACTAATTTGGTTAAGTGTGGACCAGGATGGATATTGATTACTGATCTCTCTTTGTGGAGCTACAGCGTCACACATCCATCTTGTTTAGGCTCCAAGCCACGCCCCATCACCCCTTTTTTTAACTCTCGTTTCAGAAAAATTCCTGAGAAATTTAAAATGTTGGTATTATTAAAAATGTTTGGTACTATTTATTAATTTTATTAATTCTATTATTTTTTTCAATTGTTATGATATTTACAAACTTAACGTTATTATATTTATGGATCTTAACTAATTCCACTGTCAATGGTCTTATTCTAGTGGTGGAATTTTTCCTCCCAATGTTTCCATACTCTGTGTTCTAATTACTGTTTGTTCTCTCACAACATTTCATATCCACAATATATGTTTTTATTTATTTTATTACATGGCTTGTTTGAATCCAAGTGTTTTATAATGCAGTCTTATACACCCTTTCTGCATTAGGTTTTTTCTAACTGTTTTATGTATATTTGGTGTATGCGTCGCCCCTTACGTCGTGACGTCGACATGAGGGACTATATAGTTCAGACTTTCCATCATGGACATTATGCACCCCTGATGAAGTTCTCATAGATGAACGGAACGCGTAGGGTGGTCCAATATTTCTCTTGGAGCGTTGTGTGCTCTCATCTGTGCCTACGGTGCCTGCCATTCTCTGCCTGGTCTAAAGCTGTGGACGGATTGAAAGGCTCCCATTGGCTGCGTCAACGTGGTGATGTCATCCTGATGGGGAACCCGGAAGAGTGATCCTATTGCAAGACCTGTAAGACAGAGGGAAGCCAAGTGCCTGCATCTGCTATTCTACCATGATTAACTGTTGTGTACTAGCAGAGCGCCGACGCCATAGACCCAGAGTGGTCACAACTCTTGTTTTACACTCGGAGCATGTGAGTTTGTATTTTGGGCTCACTGCTTATTGTATGTTTTTATTAAACTGTGCTGTACTATAAATGTCCTTTTATTACATGCACCTGGGGAGTTTGTGAATTGCTCACCTAGCAGATCTATACATCTGATCATTATCCTCCTACCATTTAGGGAGTCTATTTGCGTTAATTCCCTCTGCACTTTTTTCACCTATATTGTTATTTATTTATTAAGAGAGTTTGCGCTTAAGGTTTTCTTGCTGCATCTTTTATGGGTGTTGGGATACGCCCTTCCACTTGCTGCACCTCTCCACATTCACTAATTAGATTATACATTTGTTCATTATCACTATCACAAATGGAAGTAATTATTGTGTGCGCTTTTTCTTTTGTTCCATGATTATTATTGGTACAATCTTTTGAGGGAAAATCCGGGAAGGGGTTTGGACCAGTCCATCCATTTTTAATCGTAACTATATTCTCCCGTTCTCTTGCTCTCCAGAGTTGGGCGCCATTGATATTTTCTGATGGAGCAGGGTCATTTGTTTCCTGAACTGGGAGGTTCCCTGTAGTGATCCTATTCTGGGAGACAACCCTGTTTGTGTAGCTAAAAAATAGAGATAACATTTTTTGAACAAGGGTGGAGGGATGCATTCATATGCATGGTGCAGGTACAAGTGCTGGCTTTCTTAGATTTGCATGGAGCTGTCATTGGGCACTGAAAGAGAACTTCCAAATGTATTATTTATATATATTTATTTATTAACGTAGTCAATGCAACAACCATAAAACTTTTACTCCTGCATTCGACTGACTATTACTATTATTATTATTATTATTGTTATTATTATTATTATTATTATTATTATTATTATTATTATTATTTGCTGCTGCTGCTAAATGTGGTTTGCAGGAATACATCAGCAAGTAAATTCTAATGAAGATTTACAGGCATTACTTTTCTCTTTATGCCTTACACCACGTCATTTATCATAACATGTTATTTAGCTATATTATAAATAAAGTAAAACATACATATATTATGATGAGATTTACTGAAAAATGTATTTTCCTTTGTGAGATGTAAAACAAAAGAAAATGAAAAAGTATGTTTTATTTAAGAAAGTCCAGAACAAATAACCATATCAACTGTTTGATAATCACAGTATGATCTCATAACTCATTACCTGCTAGACATATGCACTACATAATTCTATGTGGGATACAAAGAGGAATGGATTTCCCATTTGTTTCCCATCTCAGTACGGCTTTCCCTTCAGAGTAAGGGAGTGATTGCTTCATGTAATTTTATTTTTCACAGATCTTATGGGTAGCTGCCAAACATTCAATTTTTTTTCACATGAACGTATGCTTTTACTGATCACCAACCTCTTTCCAGTCAATAAGTGGTCCAAATTGAAACATGCACTTTACAAACTGTAAATGTAAACTGTTAGTGATCTTTGTGCTATTAGAGGAGTATCTTTTGTTGACCACATTTTTAGTAAAGAAGATTTACTGTAAAGCATTTTGAGCCTCTCATGGTTAAAATGTGATGCTGTCTCAGTTACACAATGTTGATGACTAGTACTAGCATGTGAAGCTTTAGCTATCATAATTCAGCGCCCAGTATGGGACCTCAAGTTTATGCCTGTAGTAAAGTGTTACATGTCTGGTATGAAAGGTATGCATCTCAGCTTTCTGAGCTCTCTTCAACCATTCTCTGGTTTGGTTGGTGCACAACATACACAGGAGTATGTCTATATTTTCAGTGTCCAAACATTTATATACAATATTGATATTGTTGTTTTTACAGTATGTATGAAAATGATATAATTTGTTTGTGGCACTGAGCTTGGACCAAATATTGGATGACCAATACATATTTCAAACACATACGTTTTTAGCTTGTGTGAAAATGTAATCTGGTGGTTTTTGTGGACCTCTGACTTTTGTGCACAGTTCTTTATAACTCTTTTATTGGGAGGAGAGAGTGAGAGAACAAAGTTCTTTGAGCCAGTGCTAACAACTAATGGACATAAACAGCATGTGTACATAAAGCTGTGATTAGTTCAGTGGGACAGCCCATGAATGTGAGGATGTTTGATAAAAGGAGATAATATAATCTTCTATCTTCAGTGCTCAAATATGGGAATACGTGTGTATGCCTGTTTAATGGGTATAATGCAGCCACAAATTGCCTATGTTGGCAGTAGTGACTGGTTCTCCTCCTGTATACAGGAAATACCACCCCTTCAGCTGATGGGTAAGTATAATCTCCATGCCAGAATGTCAATAAAGAAAACTTGTATGCTACTCACGATGTGGTCTGTCCTCCGTTGAAGAATCCAGATGTGGAAAAGAGCAGTCAAAAAAGGGGGCTAAACATAAACTTAGCTGGTTAAAACGATATATTGGAAAAAGGGTGACAGCATGGAGGGTGGCATGGGGGATACTCTGACGCGTTTTGCTCTTTTGGCACTTTGTCAAAGAGTGTTCTTTTATTGGGACGTCCAGTCTCAACAGATTTTAAGAATTATCATGGTTACATATATGGCCTGACTGGGATTTCTCAGAACAAAAGAGATAAAAACCACTGATTTAAAGTAAAAACCAGGAAAGCCATCTTATATCGAAATTGTGATCTTGTACACACAGCATCCAAATATTCTTTAGACCTAAAGGAAGGCAAAGTGAAATTGCTTTTCTACTGTATTATCGGCTTACTGTATGTGACGGTAAAATATATACAGACTATTTGCAGCCAACAGAAGTTCAGACAGTGGTACCTCATTAGTACACTTATGGGGCCTATGTTTCAACATACAGAAAAACTTTGTTTGGCTGCAAAATGGCATCATATGTAACAAACTTGTTGCTCTGGTTTCTTACATAAGGTGCAGATTTTTAAGCAAGAAAGCCAACCTGAGACCTGTGACCTGAGAGCCAAAGGCGGCTTGTACTTACCTGCTGGCCCGGGCAATTCCTTGAAGAGCAGCCCTCCACCTGCAGCATCTCAGCATCATGTGATGTTGAGTTGTCATGCAACGCGTTGCCATGACGTCGAGGCATCGTTTGACATTGGGTCGCCATGACAATGCGACACTCCGGTGATGATAATAAACCACCCCCTCACTCACTCCATCAACCAACACACATCTTTGGGGGAGGAGCAAACCTGCCAGTCTGGGGACTGCTCAGCTTCCTCCAACTGGTTAGGCTGAATTTGGATCCCGGGATCAATAGTAGAAGCAAGAGTATTGCAGGTGGTTGGGGAGCTGGAAAGCTGCAACACCAGCCCACTGACACATCCAGCCCACCGGGACTGCCACGATAGCCCATTAGGGAAATCCACCCATGCTCAAAGCTGACACATTTTTGCTGCATATTAAAAGGAGAACAGTGACACACCACAGTGCGCAATTTAAAACAACCTCATTATAATAAGGGTACCACAGAACTCCTCCCTAACTCCTCCTTTTGACACTTCCACAAAATAAAGCCGGCGCACATGGCGCAAAAACTGGGGTAAAGTCCTTGATACATTGAAGCAAGGAAGCACAAGACAAAAGTGATGCAATTTGCTTGAATTTTGCTCCAAAATTGCTTTAGTACTTGGGCTCCAGAGTGCTGCATTCAAGTATGGAGGTCTGGCAAAGAGAGAGTATGATACAGTCTGCAGATTTGGCTGGTTTAGAGCCCTGCTTGACTCTCCGTATGATACATTTTCAGGAACTGCAGCTCAGCTCCTTTCCATATTTACTGTTACCAAGGTAAATACTTCCTTTTCAAACAGGAGCACAGTCAGCTCAGTTCAGAGTTTTGGCAAAAAGGTTTCCCAGAGCTGCATCAAAACTAGTGAGTGCCATCTTTATTTTAGATAAATAAATACTGAAAACACTTTCCTAAATGAGAACTACTCACCTAGCTTATCTTCAAACATCTCCACCAAGTTTTAGGAATAACCAATACATTTGCACACAGGTGAATTCACCTTATTTACATTTACATTTACATTGGCTTCCTTGAGTATTTGTTCTGGCTTGGGCCCTGAGGAGAGGTTGGGCTAGATAAACATGAACTGGAATGCACTGAATATGTGATAATTAGTAACTGAACTTGATCCGGCATTAACTGCCATTGACTAGTATGGTTTGATTGATGCTCTGATACCCCTAGTTTGAGCTTGGTGAATCCCACCCATGGGGGGCTATGCACTAAGCTCCGTTAAGTCACTTTTAGACTGCAAAGTGTTCTTCGATCGTGATTTTTGGCTCAACCCGATGCACTAAGCTACGCAAACAGGCACTTTGCGGTCTAAAAATTACTTTTTTCAGGGATTTTTTCTAAGTCCAACTTTGCTCGATCGCAACCCCGTTTGCGTGAAATTCTGCCCTTAAGCGGGATGCACTAAGCAACGCAACCTTAGCGAACGCGAAAGTTGCGTTGATCAGAACACGCCAGGTCAGAGTAGACGCAAAGAAATCTGGACTAAAGATCTAAAAATTCTGGCTTTTTATTTTTGCATGCGCAAAACCCATACAGCAGGCCGGCGGGTGTCCCCGGCTGACCCCGCGGGGGTCCCGACGGAGCCCAGGGGTCGCGTGGGTGTCCCCAGCTCACCAAGCAGGGGTCCCCGTGGGAGTGCGGGGGTCCCTGCGGGAGTCCGAGGGTCCCCGCGGCCGTCCCGGGGTACCCGCAGGCCTGCGGTACCAATGTTGCACCTCCAAAATTAAGAAACAACAATTATAACTAAATACACCCCCCTAACACATACTATACAGTAATGGCCAAAATTACTATTATCCAAATATGGATAATAATGCATTTGGCCATTTTAAATACAAATAACATTCAATAAATACAGTCAAAACATATTACACTTACCTTTTACAGGCACCCACAATGAAGGCCGTCTTCATCCTCATCTTCATTGTGCCCATGCCCCTACGGTGCTGCAAAACATGCACAACAATTACAATAGCCAATGTAATGTCCCCTAACCCCTTAATCACCATAGCGGTTATTAACCGCTACAGTCATTAAGGGGTTAACCACCCTCACCCACCACTCGGGAGGCCTACATACCCTCCCACACTAACCCCCCACCCCATGAGGCCTAACCACCCTCACCCACTACCCACAAGGGAAGCCTACCCACATACCCTTGGGGCCAATACCCCCTCCCCCCACCCCGAGTACCCACAATAAAAACAATACACTGCCCCACAATAAACATAATTCTATTTATTAAATACATAACCCACCCCCTGTGCCCCCCATAAATACATGATTTATTCTTTTACATACAGGGTTCATACCCCAGCCCCATGCGAGTCCCCGGCGGGCTGGCGGGTCACCTGACAGACCTATAGGGTACCAGCAACTTGTTTCATACAGGTTCTGGAGGCCTGTTGGTGGTTCCCGCCAAGCGCCATGGCCCCCAAGTGGTCTCCTTGGGTCACTGTGGGCCACAATTGGGTCCCACGGTAGGCCCGCGGATGTCTGGGAGCCCTGGGTCAGACCCAAAGGTGTCTGCGGGGCCTCGGGTGGTTCTCACGGGGGTCTGGGGAACTCATGAGTTCTCACTACGGGTCCGCGGTACCCCGACGGATGTGGGACCACCGCTTCATCCCTGCACCTATGGGTCCGCGGTGCCCCCACGAATGTGGGACCACCGGTTCTTCCCCGCAGACTATGGGTCCGCGGTGCCCCCACAGATGTGGGACCACCGCTTCATCCCCGCAGGTGTCACCCGTGGAATCACCAGCCTGATACCCGTGAGATACCCGAGGAGACCGCAGGTGGTCTTCAGAGGTCTCACGCAGAACCATGGAACCAACCCTGAATGTACAATAAATAAACCGGACCTATACATACACCCCCCCCCCAACACCTACAGGACAATAATGTGCAAAATAACTATTATCCAGATATGGATAATATATTATTTGCCCATTATGAAACACATAAAACATCCACAAATCAAAACATGAATTTTTAATCTTAAAACCACCACATCGCATGTTAAAATTAATCCAGCAGCCATTGCAAATATAAAAAAAACAAACTGCAGCTACACAAATGTCTATGAAATGTCACACAATTGCATTGAGTGTGTACATGATGCAATTAATCTGCGCATCATATAACACTATGCAAAATATATGTAACAATAAAATACACTATGAACAATGTCCCCTAACCACCAATGCATCCTGAAAATCAATTAGAAACTAACCAACATCAATACAATTAGCATCAATCAATTAATCCATTTCCTCAAACAAATAAAATACAATACAAATAAATTATACAATTCCCTATTCAATTGCTAAAGCCAAACCATTGCCAAAACAATTCTAATTTAAAGTAACCACCATCATTCTAATCTTACTACCATTAAGAAGCCATTAGCTAAATACAAATTACATTACTAATGTGCCCTAACCCCTTCATTGCCGTAGCGGCTATCCGCTAAGGTAATGAAGCTGCATTCATGTATTTTTATTAATAGTGTGCGGGAGCAGGGGGTTCCTAAGCTGAACCGCATTGATTTCTGCCTCAGAGACCCCCTGCTTCCCGAGTTACAGGCCCCGGTTTGGGGCATCGTTGCCAGTGCGGACGCCATCTTTACAGAGCCCACGTTGCTTCTTGGACGCTATAAAGATGGCGGCGGCACTGGCACCCAATGCCCCATACCGGGGCCTGTAACTTGGGAAGCAGGGGGTCTCTGAGGCAGAAATCAATGCGGTTCAGCTCAGGGAACCCCCAGCTCCTGCGCACTATTATTTAAAATACATTAATGCTGCTTCATTACCATAGCGGATAGCCGCTACGGTAATTAATTATTGTTTATTGTTATGTATGTTTTAATACTTGTGTAGATGTGCTGAACCGCATTGGTTTCAGGTCAGAGGACCCCCTAGATCAGGAGATAGAGGCCCCTTTATGGGGTGCCGGTATCCCCTGCAGAATGTAAATAACCCGGTCACGTGACGCATGAGCTTTAAACTGCAGGGGATACCGGCACCCCATAACGGGGTCTATAACTCCTGAAGTAGGGGGTCATCGGACCTGAAACCAATGCGGTTCAGCTCGGGAGACCCCCTGCTCATGTACACTATTATTAAAATGTTTTTATTTAGTGTACGATCGCCTGTAACAGTTTTGCATGGAGATAGCAAATCTCCATGCAAATGTTACATGCGGCTTTTTTTTTATCAGCTAGCGTACGTAAAGGTTCAGAACCCTAGCAGGAGGAAAAAAAGCATCACGTACGCTATAGCTGTTTTGAGCTATTTTGTGCAGGTACGTTAAAAAATGGCCTCAAGGCCTTAGTGCATCGCGTCCCCGGCTTCACTTTTTAACGAACCTGATTTTTGGCCAAATCAGAACGCAAAGCCATTGAGCTTAGTGCATAGCCCCCTATGTGTTTTAGTCATTTTCTTATGTGCGTATTTACCAAAACAAAACAAAGAGGGAAAAGCAGTAACTTTACTGGCAAACAAGAAATTCCCCAAAAAGGGAGAAATGAAAAACCCAGATACCTGTACACATCTACTTTTCAAATAAACAGCACAGATGGGAAATAGGCTATTTGTGGGCAGCATTTAACATGCACATGTATGCACACAAACTGGAGGAATTTCTGCAATACCTTACAGTCAATACCTGGGCACTGGCTTAACTGATCAGTGTAACTATTATAGTTTATTTGCGAAAGTTTCCGCTAAACCTTAGAAGGCTAAATAAAATATTGCAAAATCAGTCTTAGATGCTGCAGTACACATGCAATATAGTTTTTGCAGGAGATGAAGAGATACTAATACTACTGATATGATATTGCCTCATTTCTGCTCCAGTTTATTCAGATGTCAGTGTTTCCTGGTAATCTGATTAACCATTCCTGTGTCTGTGTGTAGTGACAGAATTGATCCTATTTTATTTATATGTTCGGCTTTACTATGCAACAGTGTTTATTTAGCACTTTGTGTCAATTTAGTGGCAATATTTTGTATCAATTATGTAACCTCTATAAATCTCTGGGCTAATGTATCTGATTTTTTTCTTTAATACTTCATCAATGTTATTTATATGTCGAAATCTATACATCTGTCTTAAGTATATTCATTTTAGTATGTATAGGCTAAGATTTAAAGTGCAGTACATGTTTTACTGTCATTTGTTTCCTGTATACTGTGGAGGTTAATTGAACATTAGAGATTTGTAATAATACATGTAAAAATGCTATTTGTGTTATATACACGTCTAGTGTAGATTTGAATCCTCTGACATTGTTTAAATATTTGTGGAATAATTTACATTTTATCACGTTGTCTTACAATAGTAGCATGACATTATCTATACACAGTTGCCTCCTGATATGCATTTTAAAGGGGTTTTCTGTATGACATATTTTTGTTTTCCTCATAATAACCTACACATTGATTTTCCAACTGTTGTACCATAGTGGATCCCTTGGCTATTTCCTTTGTGTAATTTATTTCTCAATTTAAATAAATTATTTGTTAATATCCCACAAATTTTAACAGAAATTAAGTCAGTAACATGGAATATCTGTTTGACTACATCCCCCTCCCCACCCCCCAATTATAATGCTTTGTCAGGAGATATTGGTGTATAATGATTTTATATCTAATGTGAATGGAAAACTTACAGAACATACTCTATGTCTGTGTAGCCCTGGTAAGAAATTGGGCTATAGTTCTATCCTCCTCCTGTGTGTAAACTCTGCTAACGGCAGATTGCCAGGAGTTGACATGGGTTTCCCCCGCTTATGACACTCAGTTGTGTGAGTGAAGGTAGGTCATTTGACCCTGTGTCCAATCAAGAGACGCAGGGGCAGTGCCTACTGGAGGTTACATAAAGCAGTGTCACTTCCTAGTTAGAGCGAGTGTGAAGTGTTAGAGTGATAATGTTAGGAAGCAGAGGAGTGATCAGCTCATGAGTAGAGCTTATCTAGCTATAGTTAGTGAGGTGGACCAAGTACCTCTCACCCTGCTTAGGGGGTGAGGGAAGAGCTAGCCCCACTCTGGATGCCTTCGGTCCAGAGTGGAGGCATGACCATCACAAGGGAGAACAGTAGTGGACTGTGCATAACTGTACCTGTCAGCTGCTGCTGCTGCTGCTGCCCTGGAGAATAAAGAGACTGCTGCTTTTAAAGAAATCCTTGTGTGAGACTGGAATCTCTCATCCCTGTGGGGAATCTCTGTGGTAAGGATTCCACCCCGCATTCCTGGGGCTTACTATAGATGGAGGCGCTGCACCATTGAACCAGAACGAAGGCCTCCACCCCAGTAACCTTTTCCTATTATCCCCCATGTCATCGCGGGAGATTCAGGCCCTCCTGTTGCCAGCAGATATGCACCACACAGAGACACCTAGCCAGACCCCAGAACATCTTAGGGGACCCGATCTGCGATTGGGAGGTGGCAGAGGGGCTAGATTTGGAGGCGCTGCTGAGATTGCTGAGAAAGCTGAGAGCAACAGGACAGGTTTCCAGCGAAGCAGAGCTGAAATTAACATGTACACTATCAGAGCAAGTGCTGCAGAAGGAAGGGCATTTTTGCAGACTAGGGGTAGTCAGGAAAGACCGTCCTCTCGCACAGTACACCCTAGGTGCCCTAGGAGGGTGATGTAAATTTGTATAAAGAGGCTATAGCTGTTCTAGTCGCCTTGAGGCAGATAGTGTAGGATTCCTGTGGGTGTTAGCCTGTTAACTAGGCCAGGGACTTCAGCATAGGGTCTGCACTATGAGTGGCCAAAAGTAGGTTGACGCCAGTACTTAGGATTGCCAAGTACACTAGCCAGTATCCAGAAAGCACACCACAGAGTGCTTGTAATTAACCATCCGCGAG
Organism: Ascaphus truei; assembly: GCF_040206685.1. NCBI lineage: Eukaryota > Metazoa > Chordata > Amphibia > Anura > Ascaphidae > Ascaphus > Ascaphus truei. Next base: position 83,441,916 of record NC_134483.1, read on the forward strand.
TGTGGTGTACTTGGAGAGAGTTCTGCCTAGCCTGGGGTATGCCATGCGTTATATTCATTGGTTAGAGCACCATTAAGTATAGTAATTTTCTAGGAACGAGTTACACCATAGACACTGAGAGTAGCGCTATCGTGGGTTTAGAGGGCTCATTAAAGATGGCAGCGAGAGATACATGTGCTCTGCGGGGCATGGAGGAGGTTAAAATGGCGACAGCTGCATCATTCACTGCAACGCGGGTTGCAGCCGATCCAAAATGGCGACTCCTGCCAAGCCTAGATCGCGCACGTGCTGTGTGCAAGCAGGCTGTAAAAGAAATGTGGCGAGAGATGTGCAGGGGTTTGGCGCCAAACCCAGATCCTCAGCCAAAAGAAGAGAGCGGCGCAAAACCCGAAGCCACACCCACCTGTGCAGTGACTGGCCGACAGACGAAGGGGCAGTGCCTACTGAAGGTTACATAAAGCAGTGTCACTTCCTAGTTAGAGCGAGTGTGAAGTGTTAGAGTGACAGTGTTAGGAAGCAGAGGAGTGATCAGCTCATGAGTAGAGCTGATCTAGCTATAGTTAGTGAGGTGGACCAAGTACCTCTCACCCTGCTTAGGGGGTGAGGAAAGAGCAAGCCCCACTCTGGATGCATTCGGTCCAGAGTGGAGGCAGGACCATCACAAGGGAGAACAGTAGTGGACTGTGCATAACTGTACCTGTCAGCTGCTGCTGCTGCCCTGAAGAATAAAGAGGCTGCTGCTTTTAAAGAAATCCTTGTGTGAGACTGGAATCTCTCATCCCTGTGGGGAATCTCTGTGGTAAGGATTCCACCCCGCATTCCTGGGGCTTACTATAGATGGAGGCGCTGCACCATTGAACCAGAATGAAGGCATCCACCCCAGTAACCTTTTCCTGTTATCCACCATGTCATCGCGGGAGACTCAGGCCCTCCTGTTGCCAGCAGGTATGCACCACACAGAGACACCTAGCCAGACCCCAGAACACCTCAGGGGACCCGATCTGTGATTGGGAGGGGGAAGAGGGGCTAGATCTGCATGAAACAAAATATCCAAATCATGGGAATTATAATTCATATATTCTTGTAACCGCCACACTATTTATCAAAAAATTGATTTTGATATTGTGCAATTGATTCCAGAGAAGAGTCCAACCCTGAGACAACAGGTTTTCCTTGTGGTGGCTTCTTCATACAAACAATATATCCAAAGCATGTGAAGTATATTAAATATATGCTTGTAACTGTCACTCTATTTTATAAACAAAATGGATCTAGGTAATATCTGTTCCGGTGTAGAGCCCAAACCTGAGAAAATACATCTTCCTGATGATATGTTCTTCAGGACACTATCTATGCCAACATAATTTCTGTTAAAATTAAGTGGTAACGCTTTATTGAGATTGGAGATTAAACTCTACACTAAACGGTTTGTTGATATAACACAAACCCACATTTTTAGATTGTATTGTTAAAATTCTCCAATGTTCACTTAACATACACACTATGCAGAAAACCAATGACCATGAACACACTACTAAACGTTGGCCCAAAATTAGTAAAGGGTGCTATTCTTTGGCATAATCTAATTCCTATTCAAATGAATGGCAGTTTAGATGTGCTAACAATTAACACCCTTTAGTGAATATGGGCCTATGATTTTTATCACCCCATACATATCAAAATCAATATACCTAAATGTCAGATGTATAGAGTTAGAATTATATGAAACATTGACAAATAATTCGATAAAATGCAATCGCACAGAAATTATACAATACTTCTACCTTGAAATTCAAGCAAAAGTAAAATATAAGTTTACTATTCATAGTAAGTGTCTCACCTCTTTGACCTGTTTTAGATTGCTTTTTATATTTTAATACTGTATATACTTTGCCCCAGGGGATTGACACTAGAAACAGATACAATATATGACAACTCCCACTTGAAATATTTATCGTGCTCCAATTTTGAAGGATTAAAACAAGCTGTTTAATGACATGTATTAGCAATATTTTTGATACATTGTCAGTATCATTTACAATAAAGATGTATAGGATGCCAGTGTATCAGAAGAACAAGTCCTTATATTTGCTGTGGCCAGGGGGGACACTTAGTCCAATTTTTATGCAATAAACACTTTTTTTGCTGCTGCAACCGTGACCTCCTCCTGATTTTCTGGCAGTGCACTGCCGTTCTCCTACTTGTTCCTGCATTTACAATAAAGGAATGATTTAAGGCCAAGGGCCCCCATCTCTAGGGAGATGGGAAGTCAGGTCAGGAGTGGGGTTAAGAAAGAGTACTTTAGGTGGGGGGAGGGATCTTACCTCTTTCTTTCTTCAATCGAATAACACACATATTCCAAATTTACATTTGCCCTGCTCAGTAGCACTCATTTTGGCATAAATATATATTCATGATGTGGTGGATGTAGGAGTTTGAGCTATCCGGGAATATGTGTGTTATTCAATTTCTGACTCGTAACAGTCTATGGAGGTAGGTGGCACCACCCCCCAGAGCTCGCCCCTCCTCACCTTTTTAACTTGGGAGGTTCTGGCAATTTGCTGAATGGACAGAACTCACTGCAGTTCCTTCCCCTCATACAGAGGTAACAGGAAGGGTTCACTGTTTTAGTGCTAGGACCTGCATTTTTGGTTTACCTTGACGTTTGGTATGCAGGCTTACGACGCTTTGGCCAAAGGGTTTAACTAAAAAAAACAAGTAATTACTATTATTATTCAAGTATCTAAACTTTATACTCATTACCATATATGTTTTGTCATTTTGATGTAGCATTGGGCACCCCTGTCTTCTGTTGTATACTTTCTTCAATCGAAACAGATAATGTGACCAAAGAGGTCACAGCAGTCCCTTTAATATGCACTCACAGTCAAAATTAGAGGTAATAAAGTAATGGGATATAAACATACACAGGAATTAGCGGAATAGACCAGCTGCTCCATATACCAAATAAAGGATATTGAAGCACAAAGTACTAGCAGTATAAAAACAAAAATAATAAACTTTTAACAGTGTATAGGAAAAACGCAGAAATAATCGTGAACATTGTATACACTTGTGAAAAATAAAATTGGAATAAAATCCCCAAAGCCAAGAACTTGTGTCCGGAAGAAATAATAACAGGAACAACAAAGGTAAGGAACCTGGATGTGTAGTAGTATGTACAGACTCCTACATACTGCATTAGTCAGGTATAGAATCTGGGGGACATAGGGTAATGGGCAAAATAAGCCAAATAGCGTGTGTTCATGGAGCATAGTAAGCTGGTAAATTGGTAAAGTATAGGTGCGTTTGTGAAGCCCCTGTTTCTGGCATTAGCTTGCTAATAAACTGATCTGCTTATTTTGGAGTTGGCCTGGGATTTTTTCTTATTCTCTTTATCCTGCTCTGGATGTCGTTGGACTGTGCTCCACTTACCTACATGACCTATTTGTTAATATTCCACTGGTGGTGGGATTACTTGCTATATATATATATATATACAGTGGTTGACAAATCACCAAAAAATCTACTCGCCACACAAAAAAATCTACTCGCCACCTAGTACCAAACGTGTGCTGCTTGGGCCAATATTTACTCGCCCGGGGGTTAAATCCACTCGCCCGGGGCGAGCAAATGTATAGGTTTGTCGAACACTGTATATATATATAACAGAAAGAAATCAGCGCTAGGACTAACACAAATGAAATACTATAAGTGAGTAAATGGGTGACTAATAAATGTACTGACCCAGGTGAAATGAGTTAGCAGGATGTAGCCCTAATGAGGATATGCTTTTGTCTGTCTGTCTGGTTTAGTCTGAGTCTGACATCAAGCAGAGACACGAGTGAATATTCAATTTGAATGAATACAGCTGTCTTGTGTGAGGAGGTAATCCAGGAAGTGGAACAGCGTCTCCAGTGTTACCCGGATCAGCATCACATGCGTGATTTCGTTGGTGTGCTGACGGAGGGACGCGGAGACCCCTGTGGTCATCGTGGTTAAATCCTTTGGTGAGACCATTCCTTAATCCCTTGCCTATGCTATTTGCTTACCCCCCATCTCCATCTATAGAGGTCAATATCAGCCTGATTTTTCCACGTTTGCATCTGCAATCTATCATCTGACGGGTCAATTACTTCTCCCCATTTGTTGCTCCAGTCATTTGCTACCTATCGAGTGACAATTCCTCCAACATCTCACTGCCTCCTACATTTGCGCTATTGGACATTTTTTGGTCACATTTCTCTTCTTTTTTATTTTAAAGAGTACTCTTGTTTTTTATTGTCATATATTGTGTTTATTGTATCTATTGGCATCATTGTGTTTGTTTTAATCTGTTCAGTCACCTAGCCTTCCTTGCTTAATTAATACATTTTCCTGTTTTTTATTGCTATACAGGATTGCGCCTTTTTTCTTTCTTCTATATATATATACACTATATACACTATATACAGTACTTTACAAAAGGTGTGTGTGGAGTGGGAGTGGATATAAATGGTGTGGGTAGGTGTGGAAATGTGAGAGATTGTAGCACAACTAAAAGTGTATGTGGATACTATGTGGTCCCTATTGGTGTATAGGGATGGAAAAACAAGGAGTATTAGTATGTGTAAGAGACAGCTGTGTGTGCATACACATAGCACAGTATGCACAGACATGGCCTTTATTTATTTATTTATAAAATATTTTACCAGGAAGTAATACATTGAGAGTTACCTCTCGTTTTCAAGTATGTCCTGGGCACAGAGTAAAACAAATAATACATGGTTACAAATACAGTTACATAAATGAACAAGGTATACATTTATATACAAGACATTGCATGCACAGTTAAAGAAAATATATATTATGAGCTTATGAAACAGTTACAGACCAGATTAAAGTGTGAGACAGCCTTAGATTTGAAAGAACTTAAGCTGGTGGTGGATATGAGAGTCTCTGGTAGGTTGTTCCAGTTTTGGGGTGCACGGAAGGAGAAGGAGGAACGTCCGGATACTTTGTTGAGTCTTGGGACCATGAATAGTCTTTTGGAGTCTGATCTCAGGTGATAGGTACTGCATGTGGTAGGGGTGAGGAGCTTGTTCAGGTAGCTGGGTAGCTTGCCCAGAAAGTATTTGAGGGTGAGACAGGAAAGGTGAACTTTGCGCCTAGACTCTAGTGATGACCAATCTAGTTCTTTGAGCATTTCGCAGTGATGTGTGTTGTAGTTGCATTGGAGAACAAAACGACAAATTGAATTGTAGAGGGTGTCAAGTTTGCTAAGGTGGGTTAGCACTTTAGCGCTCATGGGAAGAGAGTCCACTTGTGTCAGTAATGACTCATAAAATTTCGATTTCTGTTTAGGCCACCGCTAAGTGTCCCGAACACTTGCATAAATTTGTATTCATGCAACCGTCTCTCTTTCGGTGTTTTAAGATTACCTTTGAGTATGGCAACCCTCAGATCATTCATCTTATGGCCAGAGTCAGTGAAATGTTCGCCGACAGGACTGTCTCTTGTTCCGCGTGTGATGCTGTGGCGATGCAGGTTCATTCTCTTGTTTAGCCCCTGCCCTGTCTCACCTATGTAGTAGCAGCCCCCTGGGCATTTCATGCACATGATGAGGTACACAACATTGCTGGAGGAACAGGTGAACCTTCCTCTGATTTTGTATTCCCGATTCCTGTGTGGTATTTGATATACCTGTTACCTTTAATGGGATTTTGTTTAGGACCGGCCGGTCATCAAATTCAGTGGGATATTTTGACCCCCTCTGTCTTTGTTTAGATCCTCCTCCTTTGCCCCCTGTTCTTGTGATCTGGGCATTCCCTTTAGGGTTTTTGAAGTGAAACTTCTTTAGTGGCACCTATTCTGATGGAGTAAAACGGGAGAGTTGGAGGGGAAATGTGAAACGGAAGTGACGTCATGGCTCCCCCCCTCCCCTCCCCCCGCATCTACTGTGACCTGCGGCGGCGGCGGCGATAGCCGCCGGCGCCGCTCCTAACAGCCACCGCTCCCCCCCACACACACCCGCTGTGACATGCGGCGGCGGCGGCGGCGATAGCCGCCGGCGCCGCTCCTAACGGCCGCTGTTACCCCCACACGTCAGCTGCCATGGGTATAGCAAGATGGCTGCCGCAGAGCTTCCGGTGCTAGAGTGAAAGGTGTAGCAAGCGCGGGGATTTTAAATCAGACTCAGTGAGCCGCTGCTCAGCCTCTCACCTCCCTCCCCTTCCCTGTGTCCCGCTGACTGAGCGCTGCCAGAGGAGAGGAGCCCAGGGATCATGAAGGGTAACCGAGAGGAAGCAGAGCAGTGTGTCGCTGACATGCTGAATTGCCGAGGGAGGAGGGAGGAGGGAGGTGGGAGGAGGGAGGAGGGAGGAGGGAGGAGGGAGGAGGGAGATCGGACCTGGCAATGATGTCCACATTAAAAGATATCAAAAGGAAGAATAGGCTGGGGAGAGGGACATCACATTGAAAACATCACAGTCCTAGTGATTCTGTGTGTGTGCAGCGAGTAGCAGGACAGGGCAGAAGTGGATGTGCATTCCCTGCCCTTGCAGCGTGTGTGTGTGTGTGTGTGTGTGTGTGTGTGTGTGTGTGTGTGTGTGTGTGTGTGTGTGTGTGTGTGTGTGTGTGTGTGTGTGAATAAGGTACAGTCAGTGTCAGATAAATAAGGTACAGTCAGTGTCAGATGCTGCTTCTGATGGTGAGATATAGCTGCAGCTCCTGGTGTCCTGTGCTCTCTGCTAATATGCACTGAAGGAACCATCCAGACTGGCATGAGCCTTCAGCAGAACAATGAAAGACTGTCAGAACAGGACACACTAAACACTGGAAATCTCAGTGCTAGTAAATACTCAGGGATAAGGAAATAGCAAGGTATCTGTATGACAAATCTCAACTGTCAACCCAAATGGAATATAACATTCTTCTGTGTACTGGAAATATCTGATCTATACAAAGTCAGCAATATATCAGATTGTAAAATGCAGTGGTCACAGTACTAATACAACCTCAGTGGTGCTGTGCTTGACTGCAGGAGAGAGCACAGTTATTTGAGCAAAGGACACTATAATAATGGTACTAATTTTACAAACATGGTGTATTCATGCAGAATATAAAGGGTGAGACTATTTGTAAAACACATCTCAGTCACACGCACAGTCACCCGCACAGTCACACGCACCCGCACACTCGCGCACACTCACACGCAGTCACACTCACAGTCACCCGCACACTCACAGTCACCCGCACACTCAGTCACACGCAGTCACCCGCATACTCACAGTCACCCGCACACTCACAGTCACCCGCACACTCACCCGCACACTCACAGTCACACGCACACTCACCCGCACACGCAGTCACCCGCACACTCACCCGCACATGCAGTCACCCGCACACTCACCCGCAGTCACACGCAGTCGCAGTCACACGCAGTCGCAGTCACACGCAGTCGCAGTCACGCTCAGTCAACCGCACACTCAGTCACCGGCACACACGAGGAATTCACACTTAGTGCAAATAGCTAATACAGGGGATGTGTGCAGAGCACGCGCATTCTAAGTCAAATTTATTTGCGTTTTGTCAAAAATTGTATTTTGATTTTTAATTTAAACATCACCAACACAAATACAATTTCTGTGACAAAAGTCAAAGAAGTTTCACTTACTATGCGCGTGCACAGCACACACAGCTTTTTTTTGTACATTTAGCACATATTTGGGATTTGAGCTTGACTGTGTTTTCCCCGTCTGGTATTGTTTTTATATGTGTGTCTTTTTTACTATGTTTCATGTGTTTTCTTGGTTCATGATTAATAAACCCTTTTGTATTCATATTCATAATTTTTTGTGATCAGAGTGCTTCATTTGGGATTTCTGTCTTTTTTGTGTGTTTATATATATATATATATATATATATATATATAGTCTAAACAGTTTGTCTGTGGGTGGGTTTACTGGCTATGCATCTTAACCCTGGCTGTGGTCGAAGCTGTAATCATGCAGCAAGCTTAAGCCTATAGGGAACCAAGTTGAATGGTTTTGAAGCAAAAGGTGGCACTGTGTGCTAATTTGCATGTCATTTCCCAGAATCCCTTGCTGCAGTGAAAGTGCTGGGTGCTGTGTGATAATGCTGAAAGGCGGGGTTGCAGACCTGTCTATGAAATGCAAATGAGCATACAGTAATATTTCCATTACTGGAACTTATATATATACATGTAAAGTAGCACCACACTAATATTGGGAATATATGAATATAGTGTAGTGAAGGATTAATTAATATTAATTAAGTGCAATAGTGTGTACTGTAAGTGTATTACCAAACTAATATTGATGCACTGATAATAACATACAAACAGTGATACGAGTACATAGAAACAACAAAAAAGAGGAAAATATAAGAACCAGTCATTATGAAAAGTCCATCAGGTATTGGATAATTAAATCCGGTATGGGGGTCTCCGGCTGCTCTCAAGAGTATTAACCAAATCCAATTAGAAACCTAAAGAGAAAAAGAGAAGAGAGAGCGCATGCCCCATAGTGTAAAATAGTACATTTATTGTAGGGAAGGAAAGGGAAGGGGAAGAATATCACTCACAAGGGTATCTAAAATATAAGCAATTGTGATCATAATAATCACCGCCAAGCCAGAGTCTCCACGTGTAGTCCACAACCCAAATGTCACTAGGCAGTACCAGGGAACAGCGATATCCAGAAGGCCAAAGATTACTGCTATAATTCCTCAAAACGTTCCGTATGGAACCTCAGTAGGGTCTCCTGATGTTTCTAGCCACAATTCTGCTCCGCGCGTGTTCCAGCTTGAACACACGCTGCGTGATGACGTAGTGTCTTGGCATGATGAAGTAGTCCTGACGTGTTTCATCGCATACGGGCGACTTTCTCAAAGTCAGTATAGAGGAGTCTATCAGCTTCCTATTTAAGTCCACTGAGTTACCAAGCAAACACATTAAGCCTCTCTCATAGGTTGGGCAATACATTCACAGCCTATAGATTCACTCAATTAATACAACTAATAATAAATGCTATAAACAATGGTTAATATCGATATCAATGAGCTAGATAAATGAAACCTGAATAATATAACAAAACAAACCTATATCAATAAAAATAATAATAATATAATAATTTCAAAAGTAAAAACCTAATGTACAAAAATATGTAAAACATACTTCAATAATACTTTTAATGAGACAACTAAAAAAACACTTGTAATAAATATATTGCATGCGCAGTATCGTAAATAATAGAATCGGGTTTTTTTTCCCAGAAAAGAACCTTTGAAATCGAGCAGCAAAAGATAAGGATGAAGTTCGATGGAACTCTAATTTCGCTTTTTTTAAACGTTGCCATTTTTACTTTTTTAAAGTCCGTCAGTAACACCAGCTTCATGCTTTTAAAACACTGCAACGCTAATATTTTTGGCAACACACTACAGTATTCACTCTAGTACTGTACAGTATGCTATCGATTCAATTACTGCACCATGTCATATCCTGTACTAACATTTCACAACGAGATGTATTTTGCTTTTACACTATTCCACTTCCTGGTTAATGGAAAACACTACTGTATGTTACAGTTTTCCTTTATCAATGATGTTGCATTTTGCAGTAGACTTTGCATGTATAATTAATTTGGATAAGAACCCCAAAAATTAATATTAATAACTAAATAAAAAAAGTCTAATATTAATAACTAAATAAAAAAAGTCTTGCTTTGTGATTTCTCAGCAATGATTTCACTGCCAATGCAAGTCAGAAAAAAGAAAAAAAGGCATATTATCTTTGAGCCTTTGATTCTTGGCTGAGAAATGTCTTTGTGGTTTTCACACGTATGTGCAGGGGTGATAAGTCCTGCATTGTTATTTCTCAAGAATGACTTCACTGCCAATGTTAATTACAAGTCAGAAAAAAGAAAAAAAGGCACATTATCTTTGAACAAAAGAACAGAAATACAGTGCGGAACTATTAAACCTATATAACCAATTTTCTTAATAAAAGTGAATTTGTGAATTTGATCAATAAGAATGTAAGTGACACCCTTAACCTTAGAGTGTATAATAAAACATACAATATCTGTGATAACAGTTGGCGGCTGCAGCTGTAGTATGTCAGGGTGGCTCAACACTCCAACAGCACTAAACAGACAACAAACAAAAAAACAGCGCAAAACCGCATAGTGAAGTATATCAAAATATAATTATATATAAAAAAGGTGAGTATTCAGCGTACATCAAATAGAAGAAACAAGCGCATTGAGTGCATAAAGCACAACAGGTTACCACACTGTAGCAGATGTCGTGGGTCTCTGGTAATCTCAGTTGGAAGGATTTGTGATGTCAGCCTCACGTCCTCAGTGGAAGGTGTTGCTGGAACTCCGTCTCTCCTGTGGTCTCAGCCTCATCAAGGGAGGATTCCTCTCAGAGATATCGGCGTGTAGATACACACACAGCAGGATCGCGTCGCCACTGAGTGACGTCACACCGACATGGATGGTAGTCTCTTCCGCAAACGTGATGCGTAAATCAGTCCAAGGCGGAACAAAGTCTCGACCTCACCACAGCAGTGATGGTGAAAGCTAAGAGTCACGAAACTGATGACTAAATTAGCCACTAAGCATATCACTGAAAGTAGGGCTAAAATCGTAGCAATAGAAATGAAGTGGCGCTGAATGCTACGAAACATGTAGGATAAAACTTTCTATGTCTAGAAACTTACAGTAGTACTGTACCTAAAGTTCTAAAGGTATTTAAATATATAACAATTTCATTGATCCTGTATACTGTACAGAATACAGTATGTACAAAATACAGTATAAAGCTAGAAAATTAAAGTGTTTGCTACTTTTAGATACACTAACAGCAGTAGTACTGTACTACTGTCTAGCAGATACAGTATCTAGCGACTCCGTGAGGAAATGCACTGTATCTTACTCTAGAGTAATTTAATTAGGAACATCAAGACATGCATGTGCATAAATGTGATGACATGCATATGAGTTTCAACAAGATTCCAATTTGCCATACATGCATGAGCATAAATGTGATGACACGCATATGCGTTTCAACTAGGCTCCAATTTGAGAAACACTCATTCGCGGAATACATATTTTACATTTGGAAGAAGAGGCTACGTTGTATTGTTCTATTATTATTTTTCCCTTTATTATCCTGTCCAAATAAAAATGTTCATTCTTTAAATATACTTTTCTGTGGGATCATGTTTTTACTGTCTAGACACTTACAGTAGTACTATACCTAATCTTCTAAAGGCATTTAAATATATAAATATGTCATTGATCCTGTATACTGTACAGAATGCAGTGTGAACAAAAAACAGTATAAAGCTAGAAAATTAAAGTGTTTGCTACTATTTACATAGTTACATAGTTACATAGTAGATGAGGTTGAAAAGAGACGTACGTCCATCAAGTTCATCCTATGCTAAATTTAGACAACAGATACTTTATCCTATATCTATACATACAGTACTCATTGATCCAGAGGAAGCCAAACAAAAAACCCCAGTGACATATCATCCAATGATATCTCATAAGGGGAAAAATAAATTTCTTCCTGACTCCAAGAATTGGCAATCGGATTCATCCCTGGATCAACATCCTTCCCATGTATACTTATTTGGTATATCCCTGTATACCTTTCCCATCTAAAAAGATGTCCAACCTTTTCTGAATAAATCTATTGTATCTGCCATCACAGTCTCCATGGGTAATGAATTCCACATTTTAACTGCCCTTACTGTAAATAAGCCTTTCCTTTGTTGCTGGTGAAATCTCCTTTCCTCCAACCATAAGGGATGGCCCAGAGTCCTTTGTACTGCCCGTGGGATGAACAGTTCTTTTGAAAGCTCCTTGTACTGTACCCGAATATATTTGTATATAGTTATCATATCCCCTCTTAGACGCCTCTTTTCTAATGTAAATAAATCTAATTTAGCTAGCCTCTCCTCATAAATTAGATTGCCCATCCCCTTTATTAATTTGGTGGCTCTTCTCTGCACTCTCTCTAGTTCCATAATGTCTTTTCTTAGGATTGGTGCCCAAAATTGTACTCCATATTCAAGGTGTGGTCTTACTAGTGCATTATAAAGGGACATAATTATGTTTACTTCCCTTCCATCCATTGCCCGTTTGATGCAAGATAAGATCTTGTTTGCCTTTGCAGCTACTGCATGCTATGCCTGCTGTCTACACGCACTCCTAAATCCTTCTCCATCAAGGATTCCCCCAATATATCTCCATTTAATTTGTAAGTCTCCTTTTTATTCTTGCATTCCAAATGCATAACTTTACATTTATCTGTGTTAAACCTCATCTGCCATTTACCTGCCCACGTTTCCAGTCTCTCCAAGTCCTTCTGAAGAGAAATTACATCCTGCTCTGATTCTATTACCTTACACAATTTAGTATCATCTGCAAAGATGGAGAATTTGCTCTCAATGCCAACCTCAAGGTCATTAATAAACAAGTTAAAAAGCAGGGGTCCCAGTACCGATCCCTGAGGTACGCCACTCACGACTTTAGCCCAACCTGAAAAAATTCCATTTATGACTGTACGTGCTGGGTACATGCTGGGTATATTTCAGTGACATTTCTGCAGAGGCTAATGGCCCATCTGATTAACACAGCAGGGGTTCCTGGCAGTCCCATTCTGTTTGAATGGGACTGCCAGGGACCCCCGCTGTTAATCCAATGGGCCATTAGTCTGTCTGCAGATATGTGTGAAATGTTGCAGCATGTACCCAGCATAAACCCAGCATGTACCCAGCATGTACCTGTGTCTTTTTGGAGATTGTCCCATGTTTGTTTTAGAATAATCGTCAGCACTACAGTATATACTCTTGGTTGTATTCACTGCATTTTATTCACTTTCTTTATTAAGAGCGCTGTTTTTATTAATTCTCTGTTTACAATGTATTTCTGCCCAGCCAATGCACATGTGGGTTATGTAACTTGTTCTTATCACACCTTAACCACAATGCTGATTCAGCTCCTCAATAGATCATTAACAAATACTGTAGTTTTATCTAAATGTGTGCGGGCAGGTCTCTAGGAGGATTCAAATTTTGCTCAACCCAGAGATTCTAATTCTAGCAATATAAATGTACAGCATAGTCTTTCAGTTCCTTAAAGTTCAATACAACTGGAAAACCAAAACACTGACACATGAAGTGAATAATGTACCGTCTAGATTTCATAAATTACTCATGGGACTGTAAATGGTAAGTCTTTATGGGGTATATCTCTAGGGAGATGCATATAATTGTGCTATATGCTCGATGATCTCTTCTGATGATAAGCTTTAACTACATGTTTTCTTTCTGGTTTCCATTACATAATATTGCATTACGCAAGAGGTATTGAATTTTAATTTTAGAGTTGCATAATGGAAACTGTTAGTCTAACTTTAGCATACATTGCATTATCGGATGAGTGAACAGTGAGAGAGCAGATTAGTTGTGTTCTTTATCATTATCTGTCTTTAATAATTCACAATGCTTCCAAAAAGACTGTTAATAATTGGATTTTTTAAATTTTTTGTTTTTTACCTTCACTTTTACCCACCATAACTTATTTAATGTGTGGTTGAAACCATCACAGCTTCAAATTGCACAGACAGCATAACCATCCTCACACTGATGAGACCCAAAAGGTTGAAACAGCTGTCTGTGAGTAGTTTTTACTGGCAATGCACTTCATTAAGCTAGGCCGTTGCTGAAAAGCTGTAATGCAGCAGGCATAAGCTTATAAGGAACAAATTGGGAAAGCGGAACACAGCAAAGGTAGAACAGACAGACTGCATGCTTGAAAATTGTTTGTATTAGATCATAGATATACTGTATAATAAAAAAAGAGAGCACACAATCATTCCCCGCTTGTGTAGTTCCTGGTGGATTCAACTATTTGAGTTATCTCAATCATTCATGCTGTTATGGTCCTCAGTGCAGTACTAATCCTTATATACACTTGTTATCTGGGGGTGGATTCTCTGTCCCTGTAGACAACGAGCGATCAACGCCAATTGGGAGTCAGATTATAACCACATGTCCCAGTAGGCTATTTATACATACGTGCTTGCCTAGCTGATTGAGCACCTATGCATATTACAGATGGACATACAGTACTCACCACCACGTATATTGCAGGAACGCACTGAACAAACACTTCTGTACAGTACTAATTAATGACTATGATACTTTGTATACAATCCTTATAGATGATATTATCAGCATTAGATACATCCAAAGATACTATAAATCATTTTTGCCCATAAGACCTACAATCAACATTTGCTCTGAAGCACTGATTTGTGGTGTTATACCACATACTTTCATATAAGCGTATAAGGCTCCATGTTAAAATGGATTTGAAGTAAAAGGTGTGTGGTTATTTGCATGTAATTTCCCAGAATCCCTGGCTGTAGTGGAAGCACTGTATGCTAAGAGAAAATGGGGAAAGGCAGGGTTGCAGACCTGTCTGAGACATGTGAATGTGCTCACAAGTGATATTTTTATTTGCTACCTCATGATAAAATAATATAAATAAATATAAGAGGGAATATATATAACACATCCCCATTAAACAACCCACCACACCTCTCCGTCTTTTAATCCATTTATTTTGTGTTTGTTCTATGTACAGGCATACCCCACATTAACGTACGCAACGGGACCGGAGCATGTATGTAAAGCGAAAATGTACTTAAAGTGAAGCACTACCTTTTCCCACTTATCGATGCATGTTCTGTACTGCAATCGTCATATACGTGCATAACTGATGTAAATAACGCATGTGTAACAGGCGCTATAGTCTCCCCGCTTGCGCACAGCTTCGGTACAGGTAGAGAGCCAGTATTGCTGTTCAGGACGTGCTGACAGGCGCATGCGCGAGCTGCCGTTTGCATATTGGGCGATATGTACTTACTCGCGAGTGTACTTAAAGTGAGTGTCCTTAAACCGGGGTATGCCTGTATGTGATTTTGGCTAAACAGTTTATTTTAATATACTAATAAAATATAAGTTTTAACTAGGGTGTTCTCTCTCTAGTGCCACGTAATAGGGACACTTTTCTTTCCCACCACTATAAATAAATATAATAATAGGTTTACTTGTATTGCACTGATAATGTAAAAAGTGCTATATGTAGAATTTTGCCGACCAGATGGGTTTCCTGTCCTGTAAAGCTTACAATGCGATTTTTAGATTCCCAAAGTCATAAGGAGTTGACTTTAGGATTCAAACCAGCCTCCTGCTTCAAATTCTGTGCCATTATTTTCAGTCATTGCCTTTACTCACTGAGCCACTGAGTCACTATAACCTACACGTACACTTTTATCTTGAGTTTTCCTTTTAATAAATATGTAAACGTCACTGGTATTTCTCTCCCTTCCCCCTATCCCCTTTCTACTCTCATCCCCTCTTCCTCTCCCTCATCACATCCCCTCTTTCTCTCCCTCATCACATCCCCTCCCTCTCTCATACCATCACCTCTCTCTCTCATCCCATCCCCTCTCTCTTATCACATCCCCTCTCTCTCATTCCATCCCGTCTCTCATCCCATCCCATCCCGTCTCTCTCATCCCATCCACTCATCCTCATCCCCTCTTCATTATCCAATCCCCTCTCCCTCATCCAAACCCGTCATCCCCTCTGTTTCTTGCTCTCAAAAGAGGAGGAGAGCGAGAGAGAGAGAGAGAGCGGGAGCGAGGAAGGAGGAGGGGGGGGGTGAGAGACTGTATCTCTCTCCCCCCATCTTGCTCCCCCCAATATCCCCCCCCATCTCTCTCCCCCATCTCTCTCCATCACTCTTTCCCCCTCTCTCTCACTCTTGCTCTTTCCCCCACCTCTTGCTCTCCCCCCCACCATACAAGCACACACACACACACACACACACACACACACACACACACACACACACACACACACACACACACACACACACACACACACACAATACCCCCCAGAATAGCACCATAATAGCCCACCTCACACACAATACCCCCCTGACCCACAATTCCCCCAAACCAGCCCACAAAATAGTCCAACAATAGCCCCATTCCCCACAATATCCCCACACCAGCCCCTGTCCCCCACAGTTGCCACTTCCCCACAATAGCTCCACACTAGCTCCCCTCCCCCACAACAGCCCTACACTATCCTATCTCCACAACAATAGCCCCAGACCAGCACCTCTCCCCCACAATAGCCCACAATAACACCACACCTTAGATTGGGACAGCCTCCAGTGTTGTGTGACTTTCTTAACGGACCCTTCTGGCTCACACCAGTGGGGGGAGAATAGAGCGCACCAGCGAGGTTAAGAGGCCTGGCATCTGGAGGCAACTTCCAGCACTTGCCGGCCAGGCAACCACAGTCACCGGGCATGGGACTCCTGTCCCATCTATCCCCCTGTCGGCGTAGCAAGGCACGGGCCGCATGGCGTCACTTTGCAAGTTTGACAGCCCTTCTCCAGTGGCTGATGTAGCCCTATTTTCTGTTTAACTAGAGTTTTGGGGGTGAAAATGACCATGGCAAACCTCAGCTAGGAGTCAAAAGATGCCTATGCAGCCTGACTCATTTTGGATGGAGCTGCATGAAAAACATAGATTTCTTGCAGCACTGTGAAAGAAGCTGTGCAGTTGCTTGCGTCTGCCAGCCAAAAAATGACATACCCGCAAGCAACTGCACAGCTTTTTTCACGGTGCTCTTGGAAATCAATGTTTTTCATGCAGCTCAAGGCAAAATGAGGTAGGCTGCATAGGTATCTTGTTGACGCTGTAGAGACAGTTTAGTTTGTAAGCTTAATATTGTATGATCTTTAGGCAACTTTAATATTGTTCCCATTCACTTCTTCAATTCATTTTTACACTTTTAAATCTCACTCTCTCTTTCCCTAACTCTCGAAAAGACAGATGTATAAATAATTATACTTTTGAAATTCGTAGTCAGAGTTTTCGCCATAAGAAAAGAGAGAATGCAAAATGATATCAGCTAATAATTGTACACAATTACAGACTTTATTTAAGCATTAAGATCACAATGTGTTAATATTATGATGTTTTAGATTATAGAGTGCATTGGGTGAGTTTGTCAAAGTATGAATTATGTCAAGTATACCATTGAAATGTCAACAGTAAAAAGTTAACAAAAATAAATGACCCCTTCATTCTGTTACACTGTAACTTCTTTGATCTTCCAACAGTTCTTAATTCTAATTTTAGAATGTACAGTAGCTTGCAAGGAAGAAATAGCTACAGTAAGAGTCACTTATGTACCTTCTTAAGCAGAACACGTTAAATAGTTCAATATGTGTAAACAAGACTGAATTACAACAAAATGAGAGTAATACACATTAGCAAATACTTCAGCATATGCTGAAGTTGATCGTAAATCGAATGTATGCAGGCAGATTCCAAATATTGCACTATCTTAATAATAAGTCCACATGATTGTCATGCAACAGACGTCATGTCTTGGGACATTGCTGTACTTAATTGTACTTGTCCCATTTCCGCTACTTTGATTGCTCATTATGCTTTTCTTTTTCAATTAAACAGCAACAGCTGAATTGGGATCACTATAGATATTTGTAGCGCAAACACGAGGAGAAAACAAAATCAGTTCTAAATCCTAAATGAATAAATATATATAATCTATGAAAATATAGCAGATATTCTAAAAGGGCAACTATTTTCCTATTTTGGTATGCTGATTTAAACATGCTAACTAATTTAATTTCACATTTCCCTCCTTCAGGCATGTATTAATATTTTGTGAAGAATATATATCATAGTGAATATTGGGACGGTATGGGTAAATGTGATTGCTTTTAATAAAGGTCAAGCCTGCCATTACCCCTACCTGTTAATAATACATCAGTATTATGTGTATATTTATATGAAGTGCTGGAACCAGGCAACATATATCTATATATATAAATTTGAAAATCTTGGTTGTGAGTCTCTGTAGACCATTTGATGGGTCCGTCGGTCCGCCCACCCTCCCGTGGCTCTCATTGGCCGGTGTGTATGCCCCCCTCTGTCCCGCCCCCCCCCACGGCTCTCATTGGCCGGTGCTCTAGCCCACTGTTGCATTCACACACCACACTGCATACCCGCAGGCTCACACAATCCACGCCTTTGAGCCCGCTCACCCTCTCTCACCGTGCTCACCCTATCTCCCTGCGCTCACCCTCTCTCCAGGCGCTCACCCTCTCCCTCTCCTCCCCCGGTGCTCTCCCTGTCCTCCCCCGGTGCTCTCCCTCTCCTCCCCCGGCGCTCACACTCTCCTCCCCCGGCGCTCTCTCTCTCCTCCCCCGGCGCTCTCCCTCTCCTCCCCCGGTGCCCTCCCTCTTCCCCCGGCACTCTCCCTCTTCCCCTGGCGCTCTCCCTCGGCGCCCGCTCCCCCAGCTCACCCTCCCCAAGAGCGCTCCTCCGGCTCTCTCAGTCAGGAGCTGTACGGGCCGGCGGCCCACACCACCACCTCACCTGAGCGTCTCAGCTCTGCCTCGCCGGGGGTAACGGACACCGCCGAGGAACCTGAGGAGGAGGATGAGGAGGAGGGCAGCTGGTACCTGGAGGAAGATGAGGAGTGCGGCCGGATTTGAGGTAAGGAAACACAGGGGAAGGGATCTTTCACCCCTCTCTGCCCTTCACCCCTCCCTGCCCTTCACCCCTCCCTGCCCTTCACCCCTCCCTGCCCTTCACCCCTCCCTGCCCTTCAACCCCCTGCCCTTCACCCCCCTCCACCCTCCCTGCCCTTCACCCCCCTGCCCTTCACCTCCCCCACCCTCCCTGCCCTTCACCCCCCCACCCTTCCACACCCCTTGCCCCCCCCCCACCCTTCCACGCCCCTTGCCCCCCCCCACCCTTCCATGCCCCTTGCCCCCCCCCACCCTTCCATGCCCCTTACCCCCCCACCCTTCCACGCCCCTTGCCCCCCCCACCCTTCCACGCCCCTTGCCCCCCCACCCTTCCATGCCCCTTGCCCCCCCCCACCCTTCCACGCCCCTTCGCCCCCCCACCCTTCCACGCCCTTTGCCCCCCCCACCCTTCCACGCCCTTCGCCCCCCCCACCCTTCCACGCCCTTCGCCCCCCCCCACCCTTCCACGCCCTTCGCCCCCCCCACCCTTCCACGCCCTTCGCCCCCCCCACCCTTCCACGCCCTTCACCCCCCCCACCCTTCCACGCACAAGCAAAAGGTAAATCTCTTTACGGTGTTCCCTGCACCTAGATTCATAGGGTACCCCAGATTCCCAGTTGTAAGTGTGTGTGTTGATTTACTGTAAACAGTTGTGGATATTTATTTTTCAAATAAATTAATTTGATAAACGCTGTGTTTCTGTCTGGCGAAATGATCCTTGGAGTCCCGGTCTCCCATGACAGTGAATATCTACTAAGGAAAGTTGTCCCTTAAATGTTACTTTTATGTTCTATGAAGTATATATTCACTGAAAAGAGGATCATATCCTGTATTTAAGTGGGACAAGAGCTACTGTATCTTCCAAACAAAAATGCAGGTTTCAGCCTCCCAATGCAATCCTTCTGAAGATTTGCACTCCTGCAGTGGACACAGAACACTGTTTGTTTGGTTTCACCAATGACCTTTAATATGACATCATCTCTTTCGGCTTATAGATTTTGAAAATAAAACCAGTGTACATTACATGTACAATACAAGCAGTGCAACCCACCACTACATGCAGGGTATATGGAAAGGTTATAATCAGAGGTGATTAAAAAGTAAAAAAACAAATTAAAAAATGATATGCCATTATATTAAGAACACACAAACAAAGAGGTTAGATACACACACAGAACATCCGTGCCATCTTTTTGTTTACAATAAGTCTCCTTATAGAATGTTTAATCCGAAAGCATCAACATGTTTCCAATGCTACTTTAAGACTTACCACGCTTTTCTTTTGTTGAAATATAACACTGTATTGTACCTAAACAAAAGCCAATTGTACTAACATTGAATTAACATTTGCATGTCATTTCCCAGAATCCCTGGCTGCAATGGAAGCACTGAATGCTAAGATATGATGGGGAAAGGCAGGGTTTGTAGACCTGTCTTAGACGTGAAAGTACACACATGGGTTATTTTTATTTGCAACATTGAATTACAAACTAATCTAGTGTAACATTCTTCACCCAAACTACATTTGGATAGTTGTATTGCATTGCAATTTTTAAGATCCCCTTATTTTTGCATAGCAACACAAAGGCTACATGACAGAATATTCACTTGACACCAGCACAAAATACAAGTGAATCTTGGTCTTAAACAGTATATAGCTTTCCATGATAAACAGATGTAGCTGTCCTCAATGTACAGGAAGAAGGTAAGACGTATGAGAAGAACTGTGAAAAGCTACAGCTTTTGTATTTTTGGGAGATGACGGTAGCGACTTTGGGTACCATGAAACAAGCTGCATCTATAACTCAACATTGACTCTGAAATCATTGTTTCAATATTCTACTGCTAAAATTTGAAAATATTCTTGGTTAAATGTCATAGGCACCAAATGTAGTCCATAGTTACTAAGCTATGACAGAAGACACCTTGCAGTACTAAATGACCACTTCCACTTCTAGAAAACAACGTCTGGCTCATTTACTATGATGTTTTATGGTATACAACCTCTTATTAAATATGGGCCTTTAGCTGTTGTTTTACTTACACTATATAAAACCTTTATTTCCCCCCTGCAATCACCCTCACAACAACCTCTGACTGGTCTTTCCTACAGCTTTTACTTGTCTATCTGATAGGACGTTTCCTTGAATTCACTACTGTGTTTATTGAAATTACTTTATTTCCCAGTGTACTCAGACCACTGATAACTATTTGGATGTGAGCGCTTTTCTACTGAATATTTGTATCCCACAGACATCTTTCCAAAGTGGGTTCTCCCGCACTGTTAGTAATATAATGGATGCTCAGAATATTGGTTAATTCTTAAAATAATATTATAACTAGTATAATAAGTGATGCTTGTTTTTTTTTAATCACTTCTATTTTATTGACATTTTAGAAATGTGGGATTGGGATATAGAACTGAAAATAGGGTTGGGGGGAGGGGAGGAGGAGGGGTCATGATACAGAAGAGCCATCAAAATTACTTCAAGCTCCAATAACCAAAGTAAAATACAGTATCTTTACAGAAGTTTTAGAAATAAGATCATGATACCATAAATTTGAACATTCTACCTGATACAGCCAATTACTTATCTATTTAGCAAAGGGTTCCATATTTTGTATAAGGATTTAGAGATGTCTTTCAAAATAGATGAAAGTTTCTCCATCAACATGACCTCATTAATTCTTAAAATTATCGTTAAGGGTGGTGTATCTATTTTTTTCATGCTCCTGCAATGGAGCATCTAGCCGCCGTGAGTAATCTGTGAGCATAATTTACGCTGGTGTGAAGTCACAAGTTCAATCATCTTAGCTAATAGAAAGGATTTTGAGCCTAAATTTAAGTCTATTTTGAGTCTATTCTAATTTCTAAAACAGTTTCTATTAAGTGCTGTAAACCACAGACCAGAAACCAGACAAAATATGTATAACAATTGAATACAGTGAACTATAATATAGATATATCAGTCAAAATGTGAGAAGCATAAATTAATTGGGTGCAAAAATCGTCTAATTGCATAAGTGACAAACACAATCAAACTAAATATGATTTAGGGGCCTGATGAAGTGGCCACGTAGTTATTGCTGACCTTGGAACTGTGACCCTGACTTCGATGCCGTACGCTGCCACACCGTCATGGTCTTCTGCCTGCAACCTGAATAATGTCTAACAGGACTCTGGTCAGCAAATAAATATCCCAACATTAGCTCTCGAGGCCCACTTCCTGATTGGAGTTGTGCACTGTTATTGCTCTACAGTGTCTTTAAACCCCCGAACTTCATCTGAGAGTCTCATAACTTCCTCATCCATGCTTGCCTGCATTTGTAAGGACTTTCCATCTTGCGCTCTACATGGTTTGTTCTCTCACCTAGGGAGACAATTTCTTGTTTTCAGTTCAGTTACCCCCTTGTGTAACTCTGTCAGTCAGTGTTGCTTTGATGATTTTCAGTAGCATATTCAAGTCTTTTTTTGTGACTCACAACCCTTCTGCCTCCAGATTGGAGTCCGAGGAAACATGCGTGAGGAGCCACCATGTCCAGTTTCCGTCTGCTAGACCTTACTCTGAAAAAATGTGAGACCTCCAGAGAAGCCTGTTATTTCATTTTCAGAGGCATTCTTTGCTGGTTGGTGAGTTTTTTTTAGTGAGGGATGTTGCCAGTTTACTTAAGCCTTGGGCATAATATCAGGAAGTTTAGGGTTTCTCCCAACAGAGTCAGTCCACTATGTGAACATCTGGTTCTAAATCGCGCGTGCACCCCAGTGCTTGGATTTGTTTAAATGTCCCGCCTTATGCGTGACTAATACATTTCAGTGAGGTTCTACTGGACTGTGTCGGATGACTGAAATGTTCTTTTGTTGAGTAGCATGAAATATAGCAAAAAGCATCCACTGCCTCTCACGTTCTCATTTAAATGTCTGACCAATTATTTTACTATTGTCAGGTTCATCACCTGACTTGTCCTGGTAGCACTTAGTCTGCAGTTTCATGACACATCCACCAGAAGTGCTGTTGCTCCTTTTTTGACTTGGAATCCTCTCTGTGGTTGCACCTGCTCTGTATTTGAATCCTCTCTACCTGCCTATATAAACTTCACCTTGCTGCTACTCAAGTACTTCTTTATACTAGTTACAACTGCACCTGCTATGGTTCCTGTCTTTTGCTATTGCTGTCCTATTCCTGTTTGCTGCCTACCTCTAACCTCTTACTTTTGACTCCAATGATGCCACTTTGCTGCCGTCCCTGAACTCTGCTTGTGACCTCGTTTAGGTCTTGGCTTTTGCTTTGCTGTTCCGCCGTTGGGATTCCCGCCTGCCATAGCTTTCCCCTGGCAACTATCAGCATCTTCATAAAATACTTTACATCAATACTTTGATCTAAGGAAAGATTAATCTTTCACTATTTCCACTTCAAACTTCCAGGAAACTAATTTAATGAGAAATTTGCTTAATATAGCTGGAGATTTCAAGATCTTTCCAACTGGCATTACGTTAACATCACAGTCAATATAACATATTTACTTCTTGGTCTAGATTAATTAAACCAAGCAAATTTTGAATAAACAATACAAATAAATATCAACCATATTTTCCTCTGTATTCCATTTTAATTCACTAATATTAAATGTGCAATCCCGCACAAAATCAACAATGAGTGAGTCACATGAAAGAGAAGTGTAAAGTATTACCCAATTGCCACTGTTGCAGTCAAAGAAAAAAATCCTGTCTGATATTGATATATATATATTTTTTTACTTAATCTACATATGTGGCATGTCTGAAATTTCTACAGAAGTAATTATGAAATCATCTGAGCTACATGGCGGTTTAAAAGATGGCATGAAATTCCGTTAACACTACTTACCCTATGTACATTTTTTAATTAGAATATGTATTCCATATACTTTGTCAATCACATTGCAGATCTAGTACATTGTCAAGTCACTATAAGGGGCAGAGTTTGTTGAAACGGCTTGCATCACATAGGTTCTCAGTAGTCACCTGCAGGCTGAATCACTGAAGCATAGGCCAGGTTTACAAGTAGGGCTGGGCTCCACCAAGTGGGACAACAGCTGCCTAATCCAGCAATCTCATTTTAAATGACTACCTCTATTTACAACTACTGAATATATTTTGTGTCTACAGAAGCAATGCAAGAAATTATATCTAGCACCCAGCTACATTCCTCTGGCCTAACATTGCAAGTCCGGGTAATAGCAGGCAGTGCTAGAGTTAAATCCTTAGCACATGGCCCTGCATGTGAGTTAGTTCCCCTAGAGGTATACTATGTTACAGTTTTCAGGCACAAGTCTGAAAGCAGTTGGAGTCACATGCCGGGGTGAGGGCTTGCTACAGTAAGATCTGCCCAGTTAATGGGGTAGAGAAGCTGGCCACTCCCCAGGTAATACAAAGTGAAATAGAGTGTGATGCTGCAATAATTAGAGAGAGTTCCATCTGTAGCGTATAATAAGCATGATAATCCAGATGACAATGGAGTGTCCAGGAGAGATGAATAAATATACAGTAGGAAGGGATATGTGTCTAGTGGTATCCACTTGACAACCACAACTTAAACACAATAATAAACACCCAACCAAGTATAAACAAATCAGAAAATAAAGTTGCACAGGTGTACATATACATATATGACAGGGCACTGCGGCCCCTTACCTGTGTGCTTCTGTGGACATTCCAGACACCAGGGACGTGCAGTCCATCTAAAGGTAGATTCCAGTGAGTAGTTGTAGATGATGAGCAGCACAGCCAGAAGAATCCAACTTCAAACTTGACCGGAGAGAAGGAAAAAAGCGAGCACTCCAAAAGCACTACAACTACTCACTCCCCAGGTATAAAGCTGTGATTCCCTCCCAGTTGAGTTGTGTCCTGTCTTGGGTGTGTTCCTGCCCTGACTCCTGTTGAGTCAGTGGCAAGTGTGATTCCTCCTGAGTCCAGTCCTACCCAGGGGGTGGATGAGACCCCTGGGTGAGGATACTCGAGACCGAGGCTCACCAGTTCCTGCTGAGGCCTACCTGCCCAAAGGAAGGGTAAGGATAATCTATTCTAGGTAATCAGTTCCTGCTGAGCCTTACATCTACCCAAGAGAGGGATGGATGCTATACTGCCAAGAGAAGGGTAAGAGACTCAGGCAAGCTTAGTGAGTCCTGAGTCAAGCTGCAAGTTTATAACTTATCTACCTGGGTTATGTAGGGACCAGTGTAGGTGAGCTTTTCT
Organism: Ascaphus truei; assembly: GCF_040206685.1. Taxonomy (NCBI): domain Eukaryota; kingdom Metazoa; phylum Chordata; class Amphibia; order Anura; family Ascaphidae; genus Ascaphus; species Ascaphus truei. The sequence goes on from NC_134483.1 coordinate 83,466,813, forward strand.
CTTGGCAAAGGAAGACCTTACTGAATGATGATGTATGAGGATGATTTCACCCAATAAACCTGTTCAGTTGAAAAGTTCCTGGCACTTTGTCCTAGTTCATTGACTCTACTTCCTGTGAGGGGTCACCCCCTGCCTCTGGCTGGGTCCTTGCAGGTGGAGGCGCTGCGCATCATACCCCAAGCTCCCACATCGCAGAGGTTCAGGCTCCAGATTTACTAACAGGTGAGCACCAATAACATCTATCTGTGACGGTGCTCATCTAAAATGAGGAGGCGGGCCCGCAGGGCTGAGGTAGGGATGTAAATAAACCGACCAGAGCCCTGGGACAGTGTCCTGTAACAGTATTCGTAGTCGGTATGGAAGCAGGGGTCAGGGCTGGCGGCAATGGTGCAGAGTCCAGGGGACAGGCAAAAGGTCAGGGCAGGTGGCAGTGGTGCAAAGTCCAGGCAACAGGCAAAGGGTCAGGGCAGGAGGAAGGTAGCGAGGTCGGGGTCACGGTCCGGGGTCAGCAACAAGGAATCCAAACAGGTAACGGAAATGGTGACAGCAAAGACCGACAGGAGCTGCAGAAACACAGAACTTTGCTCTGCGACTCCCACCAGGAAGTGCAGCCTTATATAGCAGGCTGCCAGTAACCAAAATGGCCAAATTGAGTAGAAAAGGCAGGCAGCCTGGAAAACACGAACTGGCAGCAGAACCCGGCACAGATCGAACAGAATCCTTACACTATCACTGTTGATAACCCTGATCAGTGAGATAGGGGTGTTACATTTGGAGGTGCTGCTGAGATTGAATTGGGTGATTGGGAGTCGATTAATTGTCTATGTGGAGTGAAGAAATTGTGGGTGAAAGTGCTATTACATTTGGAGCTTTTGGGAACTACTACGGAGAACATTCGGTGCCACAATTGCAGATTGTGATATCAGGACTGTGCTGAGTGAATTTATGTCTGAGAAGAGGACCATAATGGCTGCAAACGGTTCCCGCCAAAATCGGGGCAACCGTGTGCATTTTTGCAAAGTGCATCACAAAGTTTTGCAGAAAGGCTTTGTTTTGGAGCGAAAGCTCTGGCTGCACTTTTCCTGGAGTGCTTGGGACTCGTGGTTCTACCAGGAGGAGGAGATTCAGAGCTAATCAATATCACGTATGGTGCCGCGGACGCTGCGGTCACACCCAGAGAGGAGCTGTAAGGAATCGGGGGCCACGTCTCCTGCGACGTGACCCCTACTTACCCACTACCAGTACTGCAGGTGCTGCTGCCTCTGCCCCTCATCGCTACCCCTGCCTGCGCGCAGCACTTCCTGCTACTCACGCCGGGGCCGCCATCTTGGATTCTCGCGCCGGCGTTACAGAGCGTGCATCTATCCCTGGCACTTGTAACACATGTGCCATGCCTGCCTCCGCCCCCCCGCTCAGCCCGGGAGTTCTTGCCACGCCTCCTGCCCTCTCAGCTGAGCCCTGTTACTCCCAGCCTCTCAGGAGCTGTTCCTCATCACGCCCCCGTCCGGATTGGTGGATACCGCTTTAAATACCCTGCTCTGTCACTTCCTCCTTGCTCTGCATACTGTAGCTCCTTGCTTCCTGTGTAGCCTGGAAACTGTGTTGTGCTCCTGCTTGTCTTTACCCCTACAGATTTGAACCGGCTTGTCTGACTTACCTCTCTGGCTCCCGACTTCGGCTTACCCATCACGATTCTTACCTCTCAGACCCTTGGACACGGAAACGGATTTGACTACGGAACTCTCTATACTCCTGAACTCGGCAAGCACAACGACTATTCGGAATCTTAACCCAGGCATTGCCACGCTGCAACCACATCCCGGACCCGCTCCCTCTACTGTCGGTGTGTATATTCAACATCCCACCTCAGTACAGGGGACTGGCCTGGTCTGCGGGCTGCACAGCGTGACTGGAGAAAGTTGTTACTCATTGCTGATTGCTAGAGCAGTGAACAACAGTCATGTCCTAGAATATTGCCCAGAGATTTGAGTTACCAGGAGGAATCCTTCTGATCAACTTGAATGGCAAGGAGTTTCTGCAGCTAGTGTGCCTCTTGTGTGATCAACCAGGGGGGGGAGCTGGCAGTTATCAACTTTTGCCTCTCCTGAATGTTGCTGAGTATAAAAGAGATCTTATAAATCCACTTTAAAAGCCACATCCACCACCCACACGAAAGATGCTACCTAGCCAATCTCCTGGCTTGTGGTGTCCACCATTTTCACTATGAATGCACACATAACTATATTGTGTGATGTATGTATACATTATGATCACACACATCCCTCCTAGGAGTAATGTTAGCATATAGAGAGGGTTCAAAGTCCAATATGATTTGTTATTTATCTAAAATCGTTGATTGATCACTGTTCTGAAAATAAATGACATTCAAATGTCTCATGCAGTACTAAACCTTCTAGAGCACATGAACTGTACTATGCCTACATTAATAGATGTTGGCAGGAATTGATTCTTATCGATGGCTGGTATTTGCTCATATGTTTTCCCTTTTATGATTGACAGTAGAAGAAAAATAATCTTCGCTTTCTGTCTCTTCTTGCCAGTTGAAGGAACAAGCTGTCCTGAAACACGTTGCTGATATTTTTACAGTTATCTGATGACGGGATTAAATACTTGGTGCCCTTTATGTAATTCTACTGCTTTGTACCTGTTTTACATGGGCTGGTTCCCCTTCGCCATTTAAAAAAAATAGCTTAATATATCCTTGTGTGTGTAATTTGGGAGCCAAGACATAGACTCGCTACAATATATTCTAGTATCTTTTTGTATCCTCCTTCCCCCCCCCCTTTTTTATGGTAGAGTGAGGGTTCAATTAACACATGTATTAATCAGAGTTTAAGAAAGATATAGTCAAGGCACTGGCCTGAATTTCCTGAAGGAACCATGACACCATTGGGTTAAATCCTAAAAGTCTGAACATTTTACTGGGGTAGGTAGGCAGCAAAAGATTACAAATGAGTCAGTATAGATATGCTAATGTCTTCAAATTTGATTGACACATTTGACTTTTTGTTGGGCTTCTTGGCACCAATTATCTGACCTTCTGTAGTGAGGATACTAGCACAAGTGGCATCAACAATCATCTAGATCTCCTTTTTTACTGCATATCCTCTACTGATGGATGGTTATGAACTGAAGTCCTTGAGGTGCCTGTGGTACTTAGCATCTTTCCTGGCACATGAACGATTTCATAGTAGTATTTTAGTAGACGTAGGTGAAAATGCAATATTCTAAGAGGCCCTGTCCATAAGTGTTAGCAATGGATTGTCAGTTTTAAGAACAAACTTGAGTCTAAGCAGATAGGAAGACAAACTTTCACATGTCCATATACAGAATATGCTAATGCTTTCTTTTCTATCTGAGTGTATCATTTGTCAGCATCAGATAATCCACTGGAATTAAACATTATAGGTTGCCAAGTGTTATTTGGCTCTTTGTATGTTAGCACTACTCCTAGACTGTATCCTGATGGGTCAGGTACAACGCTAGCTTTTGCTGCTGGTAAGTACTGTGCAATGACTCCTCAATAACATTTGTTGTTGTGTATGTCTACAGCGCTACTCATTTTTTCATTTTGAAGTTTTTTAAGTGGCTGAGAGAATGATGCAAGATGAGGCAAAAACATCACATGGTAGTTTGCCATTCCCATCTCTCATTATACATCTTACACAGATCTTGGTTCTGGCATTTTCAGAATAGCTCGAACTTTATACTGTATGGGTCTGGTTCTGTTCCGTGTGCTGAAATTCTGTGGTGTAGGTACAGTATCTGATCTTTGGCAAACTTGCACTTGTCATTCAGGGTGAGTCTAATCTGCTCAAACTGTTTCAGGACTTTATGCAAGCTGCTGTCATGTTCCTGTCTATTAGAGTCATACACAAGGACATCATCTGCATGGCATAGCATACATTAAATCACTCCAGCATTTGTGACATTCTCTGCTGCAAATACTATAGTGCGATTAAATTAAAAAAAGGTAGGCCACTAAAGCAATAGTGACTAAATGAGGTAATGAAGATTGTAAAGAAAGCTCAGTTACTGCCTAAAGAGATATGCCGAAATCCACACTAGGGGCCTTATTCAGAAAGCCTCGATAAGGCCCTTATCGAGCACTTATCGACCAAAATGGCTACTCGTATTCAGAAAGCCTTGATAAGTGCTCGATAACGGCCTGTATCAACGCAAAATGTTATCACCCACAGAAAATCGCCAACTGAGCGGCGATCAGCCGTTTATCGACCATTTTCGGAGGGTTGATAAACTTGCGCGATTCAGAGACCCGCGAGTCGGCTGTCACGGCCTATCACAGCCCATCGCAGCCCTAAAAGGCGTTCTTCTCCCCAAATCCAATACACCACAACATTTTGGTAAATTGGCACGGAGATGGCCTCGATGAGCTGCGATGTGTCGGGACTTAGAAAAAATCAGGCCCCTTTCCTGCCTCGGATTGATGCCGGGGGTCTCCGGAGCTGATAGCCATTAATAGCAGCTCCGGACCCCCCCGGCATGCATCCGAGGCAGGAAACATGCATGTATAGCAACTTCATTACCTTAGTGGCTAACCGCTAAGGCAATGAAGGGGTTAAACACCCGTGCCAGGCTTACTGTAAGAAACATACAATACAATATAATACTGTGGCTAGCGAGGTTGGGTGAAGAGGGAATTTGGCCCTTAGTGGCTGTTTAGGCATTGCGGGGGTTTTGGGTGGAGTTAACCCCTTCATTACCTTAGTGGTTAATACCGCTAAGGTAATATAGGGGTTAACCCAACCGCTACCCAACCGCAAGGTCTAAACACGCATCCTTAGGGCTAATACCCCCTTCACCCACCCGTGAGGCATAAGCACCCACCCCTGACTGACTATACCCACCCTATACCCATTGAGTAGTATAGTGGCATATCATACCCATATAATAATAATATGGGCATGATAACCCTCTATAGCACTCAATGAGCACCCTAATCACAATACAGTAATACACAAGACACACAGTAATAAACCGCATTTACATGTCGCCAAATAAATGACCGCACATGTTTTACAATGAAAGAATTCCCTAATTGTGTATGTTCTTGACCCATTAGCATTTTTAAAGGTTTTCTGGGGGTTAATGAAACTGCAGGCTTTACAGGCCCCACATTTAAAGGTACCTTTTGTAGTGTTTGTAAGCCAAGTTGTGGTAGTCGGTGTTTTGTAATGGCTATGTACCAATGTGTCAGACAGATTTTTTGATCTCCTATAGGTAATAGACGGAGTGTCAGAGAGCTATCACTGGTAATCGAGCCTTTCTGAATACCGTGATAGCAACACCCCAAAAAACGGCATTTTACATTCCCTGGCGATTTTTTTTATCAACCCTCTCTGAATAAGGCCCTAGGAGTCTACAGTAGTTTAGTAAAGATGTTAGCATTTTGTAGCATTGCCAGAGCTTTGTCAAATGCTGGTAATATGGGGTGTTCTATGTTTGCCCATTTGTCCAGGCGAGTAAGATCAACAAAAATTAGTAAATTGCTATTCACCTTTGGCTCTACTACTAATGCTGCACCCCATTCTTCAGGCTGAGTAGTTTTGGTGATCTCCCCCACAGCTTCCATTCTGTCAAGCTCTGCTTTTACCTTATTCCTCAATGGATTGTGGCCAAAGCATAGGACATGGCTCATGGTTGAGGCTCTATTCTGTATGACTCTCAATTTCCCCAAATTTTGGAATACTGTCCGGTAGCTGTTTTTAAACATTGTAGGCCATTCTTGTACCTCATTCACTTTTTGCGAAATGTTTAATGCTTTTATTCTTGCCAGTCCCAATAGTGCTCAGGGAGACTAAATATTCCTCCTCCACCAGGAATGGTTTCAGATCCATGCAATTTTCCTAATAGAGCAGTACACGGTTGCATATAGAGCATTTTTGTTAAACCTGTGGCATATTCTCTCTTTGGCAGGGAATGTTTTCCATTGATGTATTTCAGTAGCACCACACAATATGCACCTTTGCTGAAGCTGGGTCTCCCTTGCTCTGTTGAATAGTTTATTGTAAGGTCTCATTTGCAGAATCTTTCTGGTATTGCAAGTTCCTCTGACTTATTTTGGATTTTGAACTGACAGTATTGCCTACTGCTGTCTCTTGATTTAGGCCTCCATGTACCAACTGCTGCTTTGGCTTGTCATTTCTGCAACATAGTGTCAATCATCTCCACTACAATATTCTCTCCTATAGAATCGTCCCTGAGGGGACCAATATTATAGTGCTCTGCCAAAGTGTGTACTAGTGTGTTGTTTTCACATTTGATTGTTGTTGTCTCATGTTAAATCGGGCATGTTCTTATATCACATTTTGGCCTATCATTTATGGATATACTGCACGGTCAAACTGCTCTGGGACTGTGATCTGGAGTGCTGCTGGCAGAATGCCTGTTCTGTGCCAGGTCCATGTTTTGTGTCAGGTCCATGTTTTGTGTACACTCTGAGATGAGGGGTCTGCTTTCTCACGCCATTATGGAAAGTTATATAATGATTTATCAGAGCTCATACTCAAATGTATCAAATATATCAGGCTGTGTTTTATGTTTAGACTCCTGGCACCATGTAGATGAATGCCCGTTTTAGGTAAAGCACTGGACACTTTCAGATAAGCGAATCTTCCATACTCCATTTCCCAGGTTTTTGCGGATTTTGCCTCCAAAATCCGTTCCGTGATGTTAAATCCGCAAATGGATTTGGTCAGTTTCAATCTGCGTGGATCACCCCTTTTGGGCGTGAGCATGAATCCCTGGTAATCCGCGCTGTGCGGATTAAATTGAAACTCATTCCGTGACGGATTTACATTAATCCGCGGAAAGCAGATTAAACTAAATCCACCGCTGCAATTTGTGTAGGATAAATCCGTTAATGGCTAAGTCCATTGCAAGTTGCAGTGGCGGATTGATCTGTCATTGCACATCGCCGGCCCCTGAACTGCACCATGCCACATGACCATGCCCACTTGTTGGCATTGAACCTGACAGGAAAGAGGGTGTGAAAGAGGGTGTGACAGGGAGCTGGCTGGCTGTCTTCAGAGACAGTGAGAGAGACAGTGAGAGAGATTTTCAACCGGACAGCTCGCTATTTTGCCGCTTCATCCGGAATAAAATGAAAGGTAATACTGGACATGTATGTGTCCAGTATTACCTCTCTCTGAATGCACCACGGCACCCAGTGGCAGGTCACAGCACTTGCTACCGGACACGGCTCTCCCTAACTGCAGGCTTCTCCCTCACTGTCTGTCGCACGCCGACAAATCTGCTGCTGACGTCAGCATAGAAAGTCAGCTGGGCTAAGCTTCCAGCGCACCGGCCTGAGAGGGAGGCCTGGCGCACGTGACGTCAGCATCAGACACCTCGGTGTGGGACAGACAGTGAGGGAGAAGCCTGCAGCGGAGAGGAGCCGGGACCGGCAGCAAGTGACCTGCTGCCGGGTGCCCCACCTGCCGCCGGGTGCCCCACAACCACCGTCTCCCCACCCAGTCATCGCCCCCCCCCCCGTAGCTACTGGCCCTCCTGCAGCATTGCCCCCCCTCCCCGCAGCCACCGGCCCTACCGCAGCCACTGGTCCACTGGCTTCTCCCCGCAGCAAGGCCCCCCGCAGCCACCGGCCCTTCCCTCATCTCGTAGCCACCGGCCCTCTTGCAGCCACTGGTCCACCGCCCCCCCCCCCTCCCGCAGCAAAGCACCCCACATGCAGCAATGGCCCCCCGCAGCCACACACCCCCCATCCCGCAGCCACCGGCCCTTCCACAGCAACCCACCCCCCGCAGCCAACAGCCCTCCCACACCCACCGGCCCTCCCACAGCCACTGGACCACCGGCCCTCCCCCCATCCTGCAACCACCGGCCCCACTGCAGCCTCCAGGTCTGACCTGAGACCATCCCCAAGGTAAGTCTGATTTGTGTATGTATTATGGGTGTACTTTTTCTATGTATTAGGGGGGTTGGGTGTATTTTTTCTATGTAATGAGGTGGTTGGGCTATATTTTTTATATGTATTGGTGGGTTGGGCTATATTTTTTATATGTATTGGTGGGTTGGGGTATATTTTTTATATACAGTAATGTATTGGGGGTGGAGGTACTTTATATATGTATTGGGGAAGTGGGGGTATTTTGTATACAGTATGTACTTCGGGTATTTTTATATGTATTGAGAGGCGTGGGGGTATTTTATATATGTATTGGGGGGTCTCGCATATTTTAGCATTGTGTCCAGTATTTTTGGACAAGCCACCTGGCAACCCTAAGGCTGCGCTTAATAGTGCCGGCGACAGCAATGCGACATAGCGTCAAAACAAATGCATTGCTGCTGTCGCTTATAGCAAGCGACGGCGCGATGGCTTGGTCGCAATCGCTGAAAGTCATTTCAATTTGATTTTTCCAGCGACCGCAGCCTGTCGAGACAGAGAGAGTTTCTCTCTCTCTCTCATAAAGAATATCACTTGTGAGCACATTCACATGTCTTAGACAGTTCTGCTTTTCACCATTATGACCCAGCGTACAGTGTTTCCACTGCAGCAAGGCATTCTGGGAAATGACATGCAAATTAGCACACAGTGCCACCTTTTACCTTAAATAGATTATTACACAGAACCCTTAAGCCAATGCTCGCTGTTTTGACCAATGACAGTTGAAGTCAAGGAGAAGAACAGGGAGTCAGAGTAGTGAAAGAAGGAGAGAGAAAGACAGAAGGGAGATGAGTAGAAGTAGGTGGGCGATAGATGACTGCCTCATGGACAGGGAAATGAGAGAAAAGCTGGACAGTGTGAGCCTCAAAGGAGGGAAAAGAAAGAGAGGGAGGAATAGGAAGTGTTTGGTAAAGGTAGATAGAGGAGAGGAGTAAGATCCTTATCAAGCATTTTAAGCATGAAGGAGGCACACAGGTCTTAATTTTATGTAGTTCAGTTTCTGCCACCCTATGGGAGATGTGGCAGCTACTGAGTGTGTGTGTTTTACCTGTGGCTCACAGGAGGCCTGAACCTAAGCTGCTGATCCGTCTGGTGACAGCGCCTCCACCTATGAGGGATCCTAGCTATACTGGATAACCCCATCACAGGACAATATACTCAGTAACACACACCAGAATATGGTATAAAGGTATTTACTAGGCACAGACTTACAACACACATATAATACGCGACAACAACTTAAAAGACGTATATTGGTATACCCACACAATATTCCCACAGTACTTGGGTGCAGGGGCACCAGTGTCCAAGTGTCCTGCCCACAATAGACACTCCCACCTCAAGTGTGTGCGACAGCGCTGCCCACAATAGTGTTAAAGTTGGTGCACGTAGATTGGGTATACCTGCCGGGTGCTCCAACACCAGGAACCGCCAACTGAAGACAAAGGGGCAGTCCAGTCCCACGCCATCGCCGTCAGCGATGAGTCCGCCTCCACGTGGGGTGGTATGCAGCTGGAGGGTCCCACCTTAACAGTCTCTTTATGTGTTGGTGGTCTGGTCCCAGACCACAGGCCGCATCTGCTGTGCGGCGTCCTTTGCTGTTTCCCTGACGCTAATCTGATAAAGGGGCACTGTCCCTGTCTAAGGGCCTGTCCCTGTAGCAGCCACAAGCTTGCAGGGGAGTCGGGGTCTAGCTGGGGCCTACAAGGGGGTCTCTGGCCAAGTGCAGGGGCCACAGACACCCTGCACACACACCCTACCCTCTCCTTGTCCCAGCTCCGACTGTTGTGGCTCGCAGTGCGTTAATGTTTCAACTGTGTGGAGAGGGGAAATCTGTAGCCCTATTGGCTTTACTGTGCTATGTGGTATAACAGCCCCGGGGAATTGTAGTCCCTGCGGAGCCTATTTGTGAATGGCTGCCGCTCTATTCTATTGGGCCACGCATGCGCAAAACGTACTGCGCGTGCGCGACCCAATAAGGGGGGGGGGGGAGGGCAGGGTGAAGCCCAAAGGGAGGCCTGGCCACATGTAATATGTTTAAACACTTTAAATACACAAATGGCAGCATTCAACACCAGATATAGCCACCCAAGTTTCATATGTGGATCCTGGGAAGGCCTCCATGCTGTCCGGATCGACGATCAGTGGTAACATCATCACACATCGGCATCACGCATAGTAATCTATTGCCAGTCATAGAAAAGACAAGACAGACAAACACACAACAGAACAGACATACCCACAAAAAACAGGACAGAACAGATAGATACACACACCACAGAACGCCAAACCTCTCTACTATACATGCTGTTTCCTCCCTGTGTGCTTGGCCCTGCCCCCCAGGCACATGCTCCTGAAATCTCCTCCTCACTTGCTGCATTACCGAGCAGCAGCCAATCAGGATGAAGGAAACAACCCAACCCCCTAGCAATCGGTCTAGAACATTTGGCAGTAGCCAAATCACCACAGGCACCATGCCACTAGGACTACTCACCGCATTACAACTCGCCACTGGTCATATCGCTGCTTTCCAGCAATGCCGCAGGTCACCTTGCCACCTTCCGCCATCTTTTAATGTCCTCAGCGCTATTCAGATCTCTTCAGTCGCAGAGTTCAGGCACAGAGCACCTTCCTCCAGCACCATTTGTGAACGTGTGCAACCATGCGCGTGCCCAGCAGGACTATCAGCACAGCTGCCAGCAGCCAGAACTCATTTCAAAATTTCCAGTGCACAGCATGAAATGTTAAATTGTGTCCTGGCTGCTGGCGGCTGTGCTGATAGTCCTGCTGTGCACGCGCGAGAAGGGGCAACATAATGAAAGAGCAGTGAGTAAAGGCGCTGATTATTATAAGATCAACACTGAGTTTGAAATAGAGGAGACTGGTTCAATTCCCAATGTCAGCACCTTGTGACCTCTGTCAAGTCACTTTATCGCCCTTGGCCTCAGGCACCAGAAACATAGATTGTAAGCTCATCTGGTCAGGGACTGTAACAATCCAATATACAATGCTGCTTATTGCACACTATAGTGTAGTTGGAAAGTGCTTTGAGTCCCATTGGGAGAAAAGCGCTATATGAAGTAAAAGTTATTATGATTATAACCTTTAAACAACTCCTGCTTCTGTACAGCAATCTATCTTTAACTCACACCCTAATGTTTGTTATGCCATTATAAGCACAGGGAACAATTGCTATTTGCTTTAGTTATTTTTAGTGCAAAAGACTCATAGTTATATTTGCTTTAATCAGTAAAGTGATATATTTATTCAAACACTCCTGGTCTGATATTGTCATTTCTGAAAGGCAAGCTTAAGTGACATTGTCATTGAAAGTGGTGACATTCAGCATTGATTAGGTAATCTACAGAAACTCTCATTAGGCCATTTCATTTGGCACTGCAATAAGTCACTGACATATTGTCGATCGCTTACACTGAAATAAGTACCTGACTTTCGTCAGTGTCAGTTGTTAATCAAATCTCGGATTAAATGTGATCAGAGAAACTCGTGTGTTTAATAATGACGTACAAATCTGTAGAAGGATGCACACAGAAGGATCATGGAGAGGATGCACACCTTGCTACTGCAGCAGCCAAATACTTGTATTGTGCTAAAAGAGAATTGCACACCAGTCTTGCTTGCATTAAAATATTATTTTATTGAACAAATCAACGTTTGGATGTTCTGTCACAACTTCATCAGGAGCCAAGGATGAAGTAATATATACAATATAGGTGCACTAGATGCTGAAACAGCTGACATAATTATGTCACCCACCTGGTGCTCCAGGTCAGGTCATCAATCAGATCCCGCCCCTGGAGAAAACCCTATTCTCAAGTGAAGTAAACAATAATGGTCATTGTAGTGCCAGAAGTGAAAGAAAGTTAAAATATGGTCACTGAAAACCCCCCATACAGTATATATGCCAGGTCCCTAGAATGAGCATCATTGTATTAAAGCAATCTGTGTATCCAACATATGTATCAATCTAGTACCCTGAGTGTAACTGCTGCCCTTACAGTATGTTAATGAGCTTAAATAGCTGATGGACTGAGGCAGTAGCCCAATTGTTATAGAACCAAATGTTTCAATAAAATAAAGGCACATAGTGGACAAACAGGCAATCGTGACACTGTAACATATTAATCCTACAAAATAATAATTAGAAGCAATAAACTGGTAACAAAATGTCTTGCTAGTAACTAGATTGCCCACTCCCAAAACAAAGACACTCACAAAACTACAAGCACAACAAGGCACCCAGCTAAGTGTAGCATTTACCTGTGTGCAGGAAAGGTTAAAGACAACCCAAACATTTTAAAGTGGACAAATTTATAGATAAAACAAGTACCAGCAGCAAAAAGATCAAAAAGCAAAAAGAGAAAGAAACAACAACAAAAACAATGGTGGCCCCAGAGCCAAAATCGCCAGATAGATCTGAAAGAGTTAATACACCACTGATACCCAAAGAACAGGAAATTACGTAGGCGGAGGCCATAGCTAGAGAGGTGCTGAAGCTGATCTCCACTAAAATATCCGATCTTAAAAATGTAATAGAGGAGATCGCTGGCACAGCTGGGCTCGCACTGGGCTTTGCTCGCACAGGCAAACATTGGAAGAATTGGAGAGCAGAACCATGGTTTGTGAGAAGTATAGCAGCTGCAAAGTAAGCTAGAGGCACAATCTAAAACCATAGTATCTATACAGGAAAAACTGGATGACCTAGAAAATAGAAGCCGTACTGTAGATGTTTTATAGACCTTTATTAGGTGACACAGGGTATGGCAACAATGTTCTTCTTCCATATTGTTTTTTTCATTTTTTTTTTTTAACATGTCTGAGTTCCAGGAATCGAGGAACATGATCTATGACATTAGGAGTTCTTACCTTATCCTACTGTATGTACCATTTGTTTGCCCTCATGGAAGATTTTGCCTATCTTTGTCCCATCTGCTTGTTTGAAGACAACAAGAAACACGACCGTTCATACTAGAAACATTTGTACTGAGTGTATATAGTGGCCCATTAACAATATGGAAATTAAATAGTTTCAACATACTTGTATTGTATGTCTTTATTTATATAGCGCCATTAATGTACATAGCGCTTCACAGTAGTTATACACGTCGTAATCAAATAAATAACAGATCATGGGGATAAGTGCTTCAGACATAAAAGTAACATTAAGGAAGAGGAGTCCCTGCTCCGAGGAGCTTACAGTCTGATTGGTAGGTAGGGAGAACATACAGTGACAGTAGGAGGGAATTCTGGTAAGTGCGTCTGAAGGGGGCTACGCTTTATGTATCATGTGTCCAGTATTATCCACAGTGCTATTCATATGCTTGTTTAAGCAAGTGTGTCTTAAGGTGGGTCTTAAAGGTGGATAACCGAGGTCAGCAGGAGAAACTAGCACTTACACAATGATACAGTCATGAGGATTCAGAAAAAATAGACATAGCAAAATGAAATATTGAGAACATTATGAAACTTGGTATGACATGATTGTTGTTCCATTGCAAGGCTCACATTATAGAACACGGTTAGATTCTGTTTACAGATGTGTAATTCTACATTGGATCCTCTATGAGTACTCCATGCATTCACAGAAATGGATTTATAAAAACAAAAAGAAGAACAGGCACACTCCTAATTTATTACTAATACATAATTTAATGGGCTGGACTGGTAAAAATAGCTCACTCACAAACATGGCTTGAAATCAGGCATGTTATGAGCTATACTCATGCTTTGTCTCTGTAGGCAGTGCTGCACAGTGCTTCAGCACTCTCCAGCGTTCTCTGCTGTCCACAACCGGATGTGGGCTGTGTGAGCTGTGTCGCCTCCAAATTAGCTCCTCCGGGCAGTAAGGGGGCAGCCCTAGTCACTTCTACAGCACACGGCTTGGCGTGCGCTGTACTATCAAGCCCCGCCCCCCCAGTTCGGCCGGTCCCAGTCCCTACCTTTCCCTAGCGGTGCGCGACAGGTTTTCAGGGAGGCAGTGGAATTTGAAATTAGCTACGCCCCCGCCGGCGGTTCAGCCAATAAGGGCAAACCAGCCACGGGACATCATGGCCACGCCCCCGCAAACCCACAGCCATGCCCCCTCCCGTCGCAAACCTTCCCTCTCCCCTCAGACCGCCCCGCCGGGCGCGTGTGCCACAGTGAAGACTGAGGACTCAGCCTGAGGCTGCGGTCCCGCTGCATCCTACTGTGCGTGCGGCCTCGTCACTCACCAGCTCCTGACCCTGCCGAGCCGGCCCCAGTCCCTCCTCACAGCAAAGCTCACTACGCACTGTGACGCATCAGCCGGCAGGGGATGCAAGATGATTGTGATCCCGAGCGGTGACGAGTCACGTGGTGCGCTGGTGAGCCTATCAGCACCGGGGGCTGTACCTTCCTGGAGCTGTCAGAGCTTAACCCACCTCCAAAAGTTAGGGGGGGGAGTGTGTGTATGTATGTGTGTGTATGTATGTGTATATGTGTATATATGTGTGTGTTGTGTGTGTTGTGTGTGTGTGTTTCGCACAACCCCGTTGTATCTCCCCATCCTCTCTCAAAAACACGGGGGGGGACTTTACAGCACCCGATCTATCCCCTTGTATCACCCCCCCCTCTCCTCCCGGACCCACAGCCCACCCCCCCTCTCCTGCAGACCCACAACCCACCCCCCTCTCCTGTGGTCCCATAACCTCCTCCACCCCTCTCCCCGGGCTCAATGGCCGCGCCCCCGGCCCGTTTTGGCCATGCCCCCCACTTCCTACGGATCACAAGTAGCGGTGAAGTGCCTATCCACACGCCGGCTGTATGCAGTGCCGGCGCGCTGTCTGATGCAGCGGTGGCTCGGCCTAATGCCTCACTGCCGCTTCCTGGTACTCACAGGTATTTGCTTCTACTTTGAACTAGGACACTTCTCTGCCTCTCCGCACTTGTATTGCTCATGACGCAATGCATATTAGCAACCCTACGCGTTTCGTCTAAGCGACTTCATCAGGGGGAGACGGTGATTGCAAGTAGCCGTTTTTATATAGTCCCACATCAATACGCATACAATTATCATATATTTAATACAATCTACCTATGTATATCCCAAAGGGGTTCAATAAATGTGGTTTGTATTCTATGTACCGCTATGCGCATCCAATCAAGGCCATTGAATGTGTTAAACCTAAACAACAAAGGAAAATATACACATTTATTAATTGTAACACAAGTTACGTAGTTTATGCTCTAAAAGGTGGATGTGGTAAATACTACATAGGTCGCACCATCAGACCACTAAAACAAAGGATCAGTGAACATGTTCGCTTGATCAAAAAGAGAGATATACAACATCCAGTCTCCAAGCATTTCACAAATTGTCAAATGGGAGGCATTACCAATTTTCAGTTTTCAGTTATTGAACACGTCCCTGTCCTCATTCGTGGGGGGGATAGACTGAACAGATTAAATAGACGAGAAATGGCATGGATGTTTAGAATGGATACAATGTCTCCCATGGGTATCAATATAGACTGGGAGCTCGTCCATTTCCTTACAGGGTAGACCCCAGTCTTTCATTGATATATTCATTATACATATTCAACCTATCATTTGGTTCCTCTAGGGTGGTTCACCATTCAATTTATTATATGTACAAAGATGAGTTCATTTATAAATTTAACAATTATTTAATATACTTCAATGCATCTATTGTCCATTATTATGAGATTTCCTATAAGATTAATTTAAACTGAATAGGGGTTATAGATCCCTATATGGGATATTTCACTATCTGTATGCTTATATTGATATTTATTTATCCTTTTTTAGCATTTTTATAATTTTTGTGTGTGGTTTATATTTATTTATTTATTTATAAAATATTTTACCAGGAAGTAATACATTGAGAGTTACCTCTCGTTTTCAAGTATGTCCTGGGCACAGAGTTAAACAAATAATACATGGTTACAAGTACAGTTACATAAATGAACAGGGTATACATTATATACAAGACATTGCGTGCACAGTTAAAGAAAATATATATTATGAGCGTATGAAACAGTTACAGACCAGGTTAAAATGTGAGACAGCCTTAGATTTGAAAGAACTTAAACTGGTGGTGGATTTGAGAGTCTCTGGTAGGTTGTTCCTGTTTTGTACTCTGCTGTTCAAGCACATGTACACCGTTTTCCTGTTCAAAGTTCTATCATTATATTGTGACATATATATTTGTTATCCCATCACTATATTATATATGGTGCCATCTCTTAACATCTTTATTGTTTATATACAGTCACTAAGAATATCCCCTGTATCAGTCATTTGTATACTATCCTTATGTGATCATTTTCATATGTATATCTCCCTCACAGAGCTGTCGATTGGCTGGTGAGGTGGATAGGCATTGGCTGCAGGTCCGTTCCCTTTACATACTGACGGTGACGTCAGAGGTGGGCGGGTTAGAGACTGCGTGCCTTTGATCCATACTCACAGCTGAGAGCCAGCACTGTGAGAGATGTTTGGCGGAGAGCCAAGGGGTTGCCGACTAGCAGCCTCGCCCACCTCGGTTGACGTGCTTGATGACGTTGGTGGTGGGCGGGGATGTAGCGGGACACCGATGTGCCTCATAAGTTAATCAGAACTCGCCCTATATTAACAGGGGGCAGGCAAATGTTTGGACACTCTTTGACAAAGTGCCCTCGGCACGAAATGCGTCAGAGGAGCGTGCTGTTTAGTGTGTATCTTTAGGCATCATGCCTGAATAAATTTTCATTGCTTTTTAAACCCGCCTCCAGTCCGGATTTTTTTGCAGTGCTTACTCCTATCTCTCTTCATTGTTTCTACCTATTTATACAAATTTAACTTGATGTATACAAAATACTCTATAGGCAACTGATAGAAAGTGTTTTGGAAAACAACATAGTTAAATCTATCCATAGTATAATACTTACATTATTAAGAATCCCCTATATTGAGAGCACTCCAAAAAAGTAGCTAAACTTTGATAGGTGACCAAGTGGTATACATATGATAAATAGCCATTGTGATAGCTCAACGAGGTTGGTGAAGTGATGTGATAAGGGCTTAAAAACAGTAACTTTATTATGAGTTATTCTCAATTAAAATGATTGATCGCAAACCTAACTAACAGAATAATGGTGCCTAATAAACTAAGCGAATTAAAATGGGGGTGTAACTTCACAGGAACGGATTTTAATGGCTCTCAATACAGGGGATTCTTTTCTCTGGTATATTTCTGTTATCTCCCCTGATAGAATCACCCACCTGCAGAGCTGTAGCGAGGGCTACTTTTCCTCTCCTTCCTCCCTTCCCCTTCCTTATTTTTGCCCCAAGTATAAGTATATTAATACTTAGATTATTAAGAAATTATTTAAGTATTTCTAATATCTTAATTGATTATATGAAAACTATAGATATTAATTCTTATATATATATATATATATATATGATACGAACCAATCCAAAGACCAGTACAGAGACAGCACACCGCACGGGGTTAATCCAAAAATCTATATTCACAACATGAAATACACGTAAGCCAACGTTTCGGTCCCACAGAGAGACCTTCCTCAGGGCCGACTGACCTTCATGTGTATATATATATATATATATACAGTGTTCGAATTATATACATTTACACGCCCGGGGCGTGTGGATTTAACCCCCGGGCGAGTAAATATTGGCCCAAGCAGCACACGTGTTTTTTAAATTTCCCGCTCTCGCGCTGCTGTTTTTCCCCCGCTCGCGCTGCTGTTTTTCCTGCGCTCGCGCTGGAGAAAAAAAAAGCCGGAGACGGGTTCATGTTGTTGGGGGAGATTACCCCGCCACGGCTCTCTCACCAACTTTCCCTCCTCAGCGCTTCCACTCCTCCCCCTTCCGGCAGCCAGCCCCTTCCACGCCTGTCTGCCTCAGGCCCCTGCAGGGCCATCTGTCGCCCCCCCCTCCCATTGGGCCATCCGCCCCCCCTCCCATTGGGCCATCCGCCCCCCCCACCCCAATCTCTCCCGGCCTCAGTGACCCCACTCACTCCAATCTCTCCCAGCCTGCGTGACCCCCCCTCACCCCAATCTCTCCCGGCCTCCGTGACCCCCCCCGACACCCCAATCTCCCCCCCCGACACCCGTGACACATCCGACACCCCAAATCTCCCCACTCCCGATCTCACCTCCAACTCCGTGTCCCCGGCCTCCGGTGACCAGCCGCATCACTAGCCCCCCCACTCCTCTCTCCCCTGTGTCCGGATCCCTCACTGCCACCTGGTGACCCGCAGCGACAGCCGCCGAGGCCGAGGGCGACACCCGGCCTACCGCTTCCTTGGCTGTCACAGAGACCGGAGACCACAGCGATCCACGGTGAGTAAGGGGGGGGGGAGAGGAGTGTGTGTGTAGGGGGAGAGTGTGTGTGTGCGTGTAGGGGGGAGAGAGTGTGTGTGTGTGTGTGTGTGTGTGTGTAGGGGGGAGAGAGTGTCTGTGTGTATATGTGTGTGTGTGTGTGTGTATATATGTGGGATTGTGTGTGTGTGTATATATGTGGGAGTGTGTGTGTGTGTGTGTGTGTGTGTGTATATATGTGGGAGTGTGTGTGTGTGTGTGTGTGTGTGTGTATATGTGGGAGTGTGTTTGTGAGTATATATGTGGGAGTGTGTGTGTGTATATATGTGGGAGTGTGTGTGTGTGTATATATGTGGGAGTATGTGTGTGTATATATGTGGGAGTGTGTGTGTGTATATATGTGGGCGTGTGTGTATATATGTGGGAGTGTGTGTATATATGTGGGAGTGTGTGTATATATGTGGGAGTGTGTGTATATATGTGGGAGTGTGTGTATATATGTGGGAGTGTGTGTATATATGAGGGAGTGTGTATATATGTGGGAGTGTGTATATATATATGGGAGTGTGTGTATATATGGGAGTGTGTGTGTATATGGGAGTGTGTGTGTATATGGGAGTGTGTGTGTATATATGTGGGAGTGTGTGTATATATGTGGGAGCGTGTGTATATATGTGGGAGTGTGTGTATATATGTGGGAGTGTGTGTATATATGTGGGTGTGTGTATATATGTGGGAGTGTGTGTATATATGTGGGAGTGTGTGTATATATGGGAGTGTGTGTATATATGGGAGTGTGTGTGTATATGGGAGTGTGTGTGTATATGGGAGTGTGTGTGTATATATGTGGGAGTGTGTGTATATATGTGGGAGTGTGTGTATATATGTGGGAGTGTGTGTATATATGTGGGAGTGTGTGTATATATGTGGGAGTGTGTGTATATATGTGGGAGTGTGTGTATATATGTGGGAGTGTGTGTATATATGGGAGTGTGTGTGTATATGGGAGTGTGTGTGTATATGGGAGTGTGTGTGTGTATATATGTGGGAGTGTGTGTATATATGTGGGAGTGTGTGTATATATGTGGGAGTGTGTGTATATATGTGGGAGTGTGTGTATATATGTGGGAGTGTGTGTATATATGGGAGTGTGTGTGTATATATGTGGGAGTGAGTGTATATATGTGGGAGTGTGTGTATATATGTGGGAGTGTGTGTATATATGTGGGAGTGTGTGTATATATGTGGGAATGTGTGTATATATGTGGGAGTGTGTGTATATATGTGGGAGTGTGTGTATATATGTGGGAGTGTGTGTATATATGTGGGAGTGTGTGTATATATGGGAGAGTGTGTATATATGGGAGTGTGTGTATATATGGGAGTGTGTGTATATATGGGTGTGTGTGTGTGTGTATATATGGGAGTGTGTGTATATATGGGGGTGTGTATATATATGGGAGAATGTGTATGTGTGTATGGGAGTATGTGTGTGACATCAGAGGTACCCCCCCCCAATCAGTCACCTGCCCCAGTCAGTCAGTCACCCCTGCCCCGGTCAGTCAGTCACCCCTGCCCCAGTCAGTCAGTCACCCCTGCCCTGGTCAGTCAGTCACCCCTGCCCCGGTCAGTCAGTCACCCCTGCCCCGGTTAGTCAGTCACCCCTGCCCCGGTCAGTCAGTCACCCCTGCCCTGGTCAGTCAGTCACCACTGCCCCGGTCAGTCAGTCACCCCTGCCCCGGTCAGTCAGTCACCCCTGCCCCAGTCAGTCAGTCACCCCTGCCCCGGTCAGTCAGTCACCCCTGCCCCGGTCAGTCAGTCACCCCTGCCCTGGTCAGTCAGTCTCCCCTGCCCCGGTCAGTCAGTCACCCCTCTCCCGGTCAGTCAGTCACCCCTGCCCCGGTCAGTCAGTCACCCCTGCCCCCCTCTCTCTGGTCTCCCCCGTCTCTCCTCTCTCTGGTCTACCCCCGTCTCCCCTCTTTCTGTTCTCCCCCCCGTCTCCCCTCTTTCTGGTCTCCCCCCATCTCCCCTCTTTCTGGTCTCCCCCCTATCTCTGGTCTCCCCCCTCTCTCTGATCTCCCCGTCTCCCCTCTCTCTGGTCTCCCCCATCTCCCCTCTCTCTGGTCTCCCCCCGTCTCTCCTCTCTCTGGTCTCCCCCCGTCTCCCCTCTTTCTGGTCTCCCCCCGTCTCCCTCTTTCTGGTCTCCCCCCATCTCCCCTATTTCTGGTCTCCCCCTATCTCTGGTCTCCCCCCTCTCTCTGATCTCCCCGTCTCCCCTCTCTCTGGTCTCCCCCGTCTCCCCTCTCTCTGGTCTCCCCCGTCTCCCTCTCTCTGGTCTCCCCCGTCTCCCCTCTCTTTGGTCTCCCCCATCTCCCCTCTCTCTGGTCTCCCCCGTCTCCCCTCTCTCTGGTCTCCCCGTCTCCCCTCTCTCTGGTCTTCCCCCTCTCTCTGGTCTCCACCCTCTCTCTGGTCTCCCTCATCTCCCCTCTCTCTGGTCTCCCCTGTCTCCCCTCTCTCTAGTCTCCCCTCTCTCTGGTCTCCCCCCTCTCTGGTCTCCCCTCTCTCTGGTCTCCCCCGTCTCTCCTCT